>NW_016107970.1:578068-608570 GCF_001604975.1 Cebus imitator | reverse complement strand
GCAGTATGGCCGGGCACCGTGGCTCACGCCTGTAATCCCAGTACTTTGGGAGGCCAACGCAAGAGGATCACTTGAGGTCAGGAATTAAACACCAGCCTGAGCAACATGGTGAAACCCTGTCTCTACTTAAAAATGCAAAAAATTAGCCAAGCATGGTTGTGCATGCCTATAATCCCAGCTACTCAAAAGGCTGAGGCGGGAGAATTGCTTGAACCCAGGAGGGGAGGTTGCAGTGATCTGAAATCACACCACTGCACTCCAGCCTGGGCAATAGAGCAATACTCTATCTCAGTGAATGAATGAATGAATGAATGAATGAATGAATGAATGAATGAAGTGCTGGCTAGTCACAGTGGCTCATGCCTGTAATCCCAGCACTTTGGGAGGCCAAGGCAGGGGGATCACAAGGTCAGCAGTTCAAGACCAGCCTGGCCAACACAGTGAAACCCCGTCTCTACTAAAAATACAAAAATTAGCCAGGCGTGGTGGTAGGTGACTGTAGTTCCAGCTACTTAGGAGGCTAAGGCAGGAGAATCGCTTGAATCTGGGAGGGGTGGAGGTTGCAGTGAGCCAAGATCGTGCCACTGCACTGCACTGCAGCCGGGGTGACACAGCAAGACTCTTCCTTAAAAAAAAAAAAAAAAAAGAAGTGCTGCAGTAGCTGTGGCCTCACCCTGAAGTCAGCGGGCCACAGCCTGCCTCACTCTCTCCCGTGGCAGAGAAGTGGATGTCCACAGCTCCTCTCCCTCACAAGTGCTCCCCGCCTGCCCTCCAGCTACTGCTCTCCCCTCCCAGTCTCTACTCACTCGGATGAGGTGAGGTCGTAAGGACACCAAAAACCTAAAAATAAACAAAAAGCTAAATAAGCCTTAGCCTTAAGGACTGCAATGCCTGCAAGCGTCCCTTTATTTGTAAAAGAACTTTTGTCATATTTCTTATTATAAAAGAAATACATTGGGGCACAGTGGCTCACGCTTGTAATCCCAGCACTTTGGGAGGCCAAGGTGGGTGAATCGTCTGAAGTCAGGAGTTCAAGACCAGCCTGACCAACATGGAGCAACCCTGTCTCTATTAAAAATACAAAATTAGCAGGGTGTGGTGGTGCATGCCTGTAATCCCAGCTACTCGGGAGGCTGAGGCAAGAGGCTTGAACTGGAGAGGTAGGGGTGGCATTGAGCTGAGATTGCGCCATTGCAGTTTAGCCTGGGCAACAAGAGTAAAACTGTATCCAAAGGAGAGGGGAGGGGAGGGGAGGGGAGGGGAGGAGGAAAGAAAAGAAAGAAGAAAGAGAAAGAAAGAAAAAGAGAGAGAGAAAGAAAGATTTCCACTCTTTTTGTCTGTAGCGTCTTTCTTTCTTTCTCTTTCCATTCCTTCCTTCCTTCCTTCCCTTCTCTCCTCTCCTTCTCTCTTTCTTTCTTTCTCTTTCTCAATCCCTCCAAGCCCGGGAAAGAGCTATTGCTGGATGTGTATTTTGACACTGAGCTTGGGGCTTTTTCAGTCCTCTCCCGGCACCCTCTGGCTCTACACACCTCCACCATTCAAGCACCAGCAAAAGCTGTCTATGCATTCTGCTCTTGGGCTACGGATGAGATACACAAGTCATTGGCTCCTGGATTTTAACTTTTAAGTAGATGTTTGTAAACTATAGCTAACTACCGTCTTTTTTTATTATTATAATTATTATTCCTAACATATTCTATCATACACCTGTCTTTTTTGTTTCTTTGCTTTTGTGATGGAGTCTCACTGTGTCTGCTAGGCTGGAGTGTATGCAGTGCAGTGGCACAATCTCAGCTTACTGCAACCTCCTCGTCCCTGGTTCAGACAATTCTCCTCCCTCAGCTGCCCAAGTAGCTGGGAATTCAGGGGTGTGCCACCACACCTGGCTAATTTTTGTATTTTTAGTAGAGACGGGGTTTCACCATGTTGGTCAGGCTGGTCTCGAACTCCTGACTTCATGATCCGCCCACCTCAGCCTCCCAACGTGCTGGGATTACAGGCTTGAACCACCGCACCCAGCCTGCTAACTACTGTCTTTAAAGCCATTGTTTCAATTACAAAATGCAACTCTCTGAGGAAAAGTGTGTTTTAAATTTTAAAAAATAAAAATAAAAGGCCGGCGCGGTGGCTCAAGCCTGTAATCCCAGCACTTTGGGAAGCCGGGGCAGGCGAAACATGGCGAAATCCCATCTCTACTAAAAATACAAAAAATAGCTGGACATGGTGGCAGGCACCTGTAATCCCAGCTATTCAGGAGGCTGAGGCAGGATTCTCGCTTGAACCCAGGAGGTGGAGGTTGCAGTGAGCCGAGATCGCACCACTGCACTCCAGCTGGGGAGAGGGTGAGAGACCCTGTCTAAAAAATAATAATAAATAAATAATAAATTAAAAAGCTTGATTGGGACAATGAAAAGCCAATATTTGAAGAAGGGGAGGCATTAATAGTTTATCCTAAAAATAAGAGTAGTAATGAGTGCCTGAGAATGAAAAAGAAGGCTTTACTCAAAAGGAGGTCAAGAGTTGACAGACTTTGGGAGGCCGAGGTGGGTGATCACTTGAGCCCAGGAGTTCAAGACTAGCCTGGGCAACATGGCAAAACTCTATCTCTATAAAAAATAAAAAAAACTTGGCCGGGCACGGTAGCTCACACTTATAATCCCAGCACTTCGGGAGGCCGAGGTGGGCAGATCACGAGGTCAGCGGATTGAGACCATCCTGGCTAACATGGTGACACCCCATCTCTACTAAAAATACAAAAATTAGCTAGGCATGGTGGTAGGCACCTGTAATCCCAACTACTTGGGAGGCTGAGCCAGGAGAATCACTTGAACCCGGGAGGCGGAGGTTGCAGAGAACTGAGATCAGCCTGACCAACATGGTGAAACCCCGTTATCTACTAAAAAACATATATATATACAACATTAGGGCCGGGCATGATGGCTTATGCCTGTAATCCCAGCATTTTGGGAGGCCAAGGCAGACAGATCGCAAAGTCAAGAATTTGAGACCAGCCTAGCCAACATGATAAAACCCTGTCTCTACTAAAAATACAAGCATTAGCCAGGAGTGGTGGCAGGCGCCTGTAATCCCAGCTACTCAGGAGGCTGATGCAGGAGAATCACTTGAACGCAGGAGGCGGAGGCTGCAGTAAGCCAAGACTGTGCCACTGCACTCCAGCCTGGGTGACAAGAGCAAGACTTCATCTCAAAAAAAAAAAAAATACAAAATCAGCCACATGTGGTGGCACACGCCTGTATTCCCAGCTACTCAGGCAGCTGAGGCAGGAGAATCACTTGAACACAGGAGACAAGAGGTTGCGGGGAGCCAAAATCGCACCACTGCACTCCAGCCTGGGCAACAAGAGCAACACTCTATCTCAAAGAAAAAAAAAAATGATACAAAAATTAGCTGGGCGTGATGGCGTGTATCTGTGGTCCTAGCTATTCAGGAGGTGAGAGGATCACTTGAATCCGGGTGGTCAAGTCGGCAGTGGGCCATGATGATACCACTGTCCCTGGGTAACAGAGATCCTATCTCAAAATTAATTAATTAATTAATTATTTTTTAAAAAGAGTTGACTGGCTGGTAGGGGGACAAAAATTGGCAGGAGGTGGCTACACTTGAGACTCCAAGGGTCCCTGAGAAGTGTCCAACAGCCTGTACCCCTGCCCTTAGGAAGGCGGGGGAAGAGAAGTCCCAGGAGGGATTATAGCCCAAGAGGAGGGAACTTATTCTTCACTTTCCAGGGTGTGGGCTTCTAAGAGAAGCCTGCCTCTCACAGGACATCAGAAAGGGTGAGGATGGAGCTAGGCAGCCGGCCTGTCCCCAGCATGATGTGGCTACAGAAGAGCAACTGCAACCCATGGACTTAGAAGCAGGCAGAATTGGCTCTGAACAAGATGGTGCACCCATAAGAGCCCATGGTTGGGCATGAATCTGTGGCAGATTTAGTGGATCTTGAGATGAGCAGAAATCAGACATGTAGCAATGATGGCACAAGAAGATGACAATCAGGCAAGACGAAAGACACGCAGGGAGACCAGGAGGGCCAGGAAACACTTGGTACCCCATGCTTCTGCTCACCACAGGGCAATCTGTAAATATTCCCAGGGAAAGGGGAAGTAGGAGTCAGTGGTTAGTCAGCCAAGAGAGGCTGAGTATTAAGAAAGGAATGAGTTACTCTGAAATGGAAATAATATGTTTTGAAGGCTCATGAGCCAAAATGCATTCAGTTATAGAGAAATAAAGACAGTTACATTATGTCCCCCTAATAAATAACTGAAATTTTTAAATCTATGACATAATCATTATCAACATGTTATTATCTATAATTCCAAAGCTTTCTGTACACATATACAAAAACAGATATGGCAGATCTCCAAAAACAGAAACATCCTATACATGCTGCTTTGTAACCTGCGGTGTTCATTTAACAGTAACCTTTTTGGGTCAACAAAGGTAAGTGTCTACTAGCATTGCTAATCATCACATGACAGCTCTGTCTCCCAGGCTAGAGTGCGGTAATGTGATCACGGCTCACGGTAGCCTGGAACTCCGGGGTTCAAGCCATCCTCCTGTCTCTGCCTCCTTAAGTGCTAGGACCACAGGCATCAGATACCATGGCTGGCCCTTACTTTCTTTAAACAACTCTTATCAATGATTTGTGAAGAATAAAAATCTTTGCACTTACATCTTTGTTTGCCTATCTTCTTAGAATCAATTCCAAGACATGAAATTTGGGGGACACTTTTACTTTTAACAGAGGCTGGATTACCAATCTGGGCCTCTGTGCCAGCCATACCAATTTCTATCCCAACAGAAAACAAGTGCCTCTTTCCATTCTCACCAAACTGGTGTTTTAACAATCTTTCAATCGTTGCTAATCCAAGAAATATATATATATATTTGTTTTTGTTTTTTGTTTTGTTTTGTTTTTTTTTGAGACAGAGTTCACTCTTGTTACCCAGGCTGGAGTGCAATGGCGCGATCTCAGCTCATCGCAATCTCCGCCTCCTGGGTTCAGGCAATTCTCCTGCCTCAGCCTCCTGAGTAGCTGGGATTACAGGCACGCACCACCATGCCCAGCTAATGTTTTGTATTTTTAGTAGAGACGGGGTTTCACCATGTTGACCAGGATGGTCTCGATCTCTTGACCTCGTGATCCACCCGCCTCGGCCTCCCAAAGTGCTGGGATTACAGGCTTGAGCCACCGCGCCCGGCCTGTTTTTGTTTTTTTTGAGAGGGAGTCTCACTCTGTCACCCAGGCTGGAGTGCAATGGCAATATCTCAGCTCACTGCAACCTCTGCCCCCCAGGTTCAAACAATTCTCCTGCCTCAGCCTCCAGATTAGCTGGGACTACAGGCATGCACTACCACACCTGGCTAATTTTTGGTTTTTTAGTAGAGATGTGGTTTCACCATGTTGGCCAGGCTGGTCTCGAACTCCTGACCTCAGATGATCCATTGGCCTTGGCCCACTAAAGTGCTGGGATCACAGGTGTGAGCCACCTCGCCCAGCCTATCCAAAATATTTGTTTTGGTTTGGTTTTGTTCCTTTTTTTCTTTCTGCTAATCCAAAATATTTTTCAACGATGTCTCATGATGGTTGTTCTAATCTGCATTTCTTTGCCTTTTTCTTTGAGACAGACTCCAGCTCTGTCTCCAGGCTGGAGTGCAGTGGCATGATCTCAGCCCACTGCAACCTTCGCCTCATGGGTTCAAGCGTTTCACCTGCCTCAGCCTCCTGAATAGCTGGGATTACAGGCATGCACCACCACACACAGGTAATTTTTTGTATTTTTAGTAAAGACGGGGTTTCACCATGTTGGTCAGGATGGTCTCAATCTCCTGACCTCGTGATCCATCTACCTTGGCTGGGATTACAGGTGTGAGCCACCACACCGGCCATGCATTTCTTTAGTTACCAAATAAATACCTTTTCACATATTTACCAGCCATTTGTATTTCATCTTTTGTGAGATGCCTGCTTGGGATTTTTGCCCAATTTTCTGTTTAGATTTCTTTCTCTTATTGTTTTGCCAGTAAAAATAAACTAAGGGCCAGGCACAGTGGCTAACACCTACAATCCCAGCACATTGGGAGGCTGAGGTGGGTGGATCACGAGGTCGGGAGATTGAGACCATCCTGGCTAACATGGTGAAACCCCATCTCTACTAAAAAAAAATACAAAAATTAGCCGGTGTGGTGGCACACGCCTGTAGTCCCAGCCACTTGGGAGGCTGAGGCAGGAGAATCACTTGAACCTGGGAGGTAGAGGTTGCAGTGAGCCAAGATCACACCACTGTACTCTAGTCAGGGTGACAGAGTGAGACTGTCTCTTTAATTGAAAATTAAAATTAAAAACTAGGTATACTCATTTATTTACTTTCCTATACATTGCAAATTTTTCTCTAACATGTATCTGAGGTATTTTTTCCATGTCTATCTTTTCCTCTGTGACTTCTGGCTGTAGGGTCATGCTAAGAAAAATGAATTGAATTTCACTTCTTCCGCATGTGTGGCTCACACTCTGGCCAGAGCTTGAGGTCTCCAAAAGACGAAGGGCACGCTGGGATTGGCTGTGAAGACATGCAGGCCAGGCCCCCAGCCCAGACAGCAGTGGTGGAAGCAAGCCATGTGCCACCCACAAAGGACCTCGAGATCACACAGGATATGACAGTCAGCTCCAAGAAATAGTCCCCAAACTTTTAAGTGACAATACCTGTTTTCACCATCTTGGATGCGTATAGAGAAAATCATTTGTGCAAGAGGACAACACAGAGAACAGGTTAAATACTAAAGCATCTGCTCAAAAAAATATGGGTGATTGACTTTCAAGTGCCAAGCTTTTCCCTAGCACTAGGGACAAAAGTTTCTATCTATCCTTTGTAACTTGAGAGTTTAGTTGGGAAAATAGGCCTCAACCAAAAAAAATCACAGAAAAAAAAAATTCTTCAGGTGCAATAAGGGCTATCAATTAGAGATATACAGGGTATCATGGGTATGAAGGTCAGGGAGGAGAAGGAATTAAAAGGGAAAGAACGAGCAGCCCTCACAGAGGAAGCAAATGGTACAGAGGCCTCATGTCATGTGGCACATCTGAGCAATAGAATGAAGCTCAGTGAGCCTGGGATCAAGAACAAGCAGGGGCCAGGCATGGTGGCTCATGCCTGTAATTCCAGTACTTTAGGTGGCCGAGGCAGGCACATCACTTGAGCTCACAAGTTTGAATACACCCTAGGCAACATGGTGAAACCCCATCTCTACAAAAAAGGTTTTAAAAATGAGCCCAGTGTGGTGGTGAAAGCCCATGGGCCCAGATACTCAGGAGGCTGAGGTGGGAGGATGGCTGGAGCCTAGGAGGCGGAGGTTGCAGTGAGCCAAGATTGTGCCACTACCCTCCAGCCTGGGCAACAGTGCTAGACCCTGTCTCAAACAAACAAAAAAAGTAGAAACTTCCTGAGAAATTAGAGGCTAGCAGCTGAGGATTTTAGTCATCATCCTAAGAGCCAATGAAGTGTCTCTAAGGGTGAGATCAGAGTATGGGGGAGAAATGACTCAGGTTTGTGTTTTAAAAGATTACTCTAGCTAAAGCGTGGATAAACTGGGGGTAGGCGGCGAGGAAACGTGGAGAGACCTATTGAGACCACTGCAAACAGAAACTGGCAATAGCTTAGACTAAAATGATAGTGGCAAAGGCCTGTGCAGAAGTTTGATACATCTTGGACAATGCCCATGGACTATTGTAAACTTAATCAGAGCGACTCCAACTGAAGCTGCTATCCCAAATGTAGTATCTTTTTCTTTTCATTTTTGAGACAGTGTCTCAGTCTGTCACCCAGAGCTCAAACTCAGCCCACTGCAGCCTTGACTCAAGTGATCCTCCTGCCTCAGTCTCCCATGTAGCTGGGACCACAGGTGCATGCCACCATGCCTGGCTAAATTTTTTTTGTAGGGATGGGGTCTCACTTTGTTGCTCAAGCTGGTCTCAAACTCCTGGGCTCAAGCAATCCTCTTGCCTTGACTTCCCAAACTTCTGGGATTACATCTGTAAGCTACCATGCCCGGGGCCAGATGTAGCATCTTTACGGATACAGAACA
Source organism: Cebus imitator (assembly GCF_001604975.1). Lineage (NCBI taxonomy): Eukaryota > Metazoa > Chordata > Mammalia > Primates > Cebidae > Cebus > Cebus imitator. Next base: position 600,470 of record NW_016107970.1, on the reverse strand, counting down.
GCTCCTGGCACCTGGTATGCAGCTACCAAGTTAGGATCAAACCCCCCCACACCAATTTATAAGGATTACCAGAAGTAGTTTGCTTTTACCTGGCAGGGCCAACAATATACCTTCATTGTGTTACCTCTGGACTGTGTCAGTTCTGCTCTAGTCTAGCATAATCGGTTCACAAAGATCTTGATCATCTTAGCAATCCACACAGTATCACACTATTCCACTACAGTGATGACACTATGCTGTTAGATCTGATGAGGAGAAAGTACCAAGTGCTTTAGGTGTCTCAGTAAGACAAATCAGAAGTTGGGAGTTACACCCAAAAACAATGCAGGGCCTGCCACCTCAGAGACACTTCTGGGAAGTCAATAGTGTAGCATTATCTCAAAATATCCTCTCCAAGGTAAGACAGGTGGCTGTACCCTATACCACCTAACACACACACACAGGCACAGTGTTTGATAGGTTTTTCTTGGCTTTTGGAGACAACATATACATTTGAGCAGCATGAGCACCCAGTAGAGAGGGGACCTGGCACTCTTTCCTCCCTGGACAGTTTTGTAGCAGAGGCCTCCAGGAAGACCTCCTGTAAATAGCTTTCCCCAGCACACTATAAAGCAGATTTTTAACAAGGTTCAGGGGGCATATTTTTAGCAAGGTCTGGATCTCAGCTTTGGACGCTGTCAGCCCCAGGGGTAGTGGCAGCTCTTTATATCTGTTATTCCTACATTCTTTACTTGTTACTAACTAATCCCTTGTTACTACAAACCCGTTAAATAATTATTGAAATTAAACTTTCCCTGAACAGATTATTATACATGAATTTCTGTAACTAGATAGTAAAATCTTCACCTCAAAAATAGCCAAGTTTGGAAGGGAAACTCATGACCAGGCACGGTGGCTCATGCCTGTAATTCCAGCATTTTGGGAGGCTGAGGCCGGTGGATCACCTGAGGTCGGGAGTTCGACACCAGCCTTACCAACATGGTGAAACCGTCTCTATTAAAAATACAAAAATTAGCCAGGCACACTGCCTGTAGTCCCACCTACTTGGGAGGCTGAAGCAGGAGAATCACTTGAACTGGGGAGACAAAGGTTGACAGTGAGCCAAGATCACGCCACTGCACTCCAGCCTGGGCGACAGAGCACAGACTGTCAAAAAAGGGAAAAAAAGAAAAAAAGACAGGGAAACTCACAAGCTCATTTTTTTTTTTTTTGTAGTAAAGACAAGGTCTTTCTCTGTTGCCCTGCTCTGTTGCCCAGGCTGGAGTGCAGTGGTGCAATCATGGTTTGCTGCCGTGTCAAACTCCTGCCTCAAACGATCCTCCTGCCTCAGCCTCCCAAGTAGGGGGAACTACAGGCATGTACCACCATGCCCAGCTAACTTTTGTTACTGTAGAGATGGGGGTTCGCTATGTTGGCCAGGCTAGTCTTGAACTCATGGCCTCAAACAATCCTTCCACCTTAGCCTCCCCAAGTGCTAGGATTACAGGCAGGAGCCACCACGCCTGGCAGGCTCAGTTCTGAACAATGTTAAGTTTGAGTTGACTTTACAACACCAAAAATACGGCTGGGCACTGTGACTGACACCTGTAATCCCAGTAGTTTGGGAGGCCAAGGCAAGTGGATCACTTGAGGTCAGGAGTTCAAGACCAGCCTGGCCAACATGGTGAAACCCCATCTCTACTAAAAATACAAAAATTAACTGGAAATCCCTTGACACTGGGAAGCAGAGGTTGCAGTAAGCTGAGATCATGCCACTGTACTCCAGTTTGGGCAATAGAGCAAGTTCAAGCATTTAGAGAAATATGGTATTAAGATGTGTTTATGGCCGGGCCTGGTGGCTCATGCCTGTAATCCCAGCACTCTGGGAGGCCGAGGTGGGTGGATCACCTGAGGTCAGGAGTTCAAGATCAGCCTGACCAACATGGTGAAACCCTGTCTCTACTAAAAATACAAAAATTAGCCAGGCCTGGTGGCAGGTGCCTGTAATCCTAGCTACTCAGGAGGCTGAGGCAGGAGAATCCCTTGAACCTGGAAGGTGGAGGTTGCAGTGAGCAGAGATCACAACACTGCACCCCAGCCTGGGCAACAAGAATGAAACTCCGTTTCAAAAAGAAAAAAAAAAAAAAAGATGTGTTTATGAGTCATTTCCATAAAAATGGTAAGTGAAGCCCCAGGAATAGTTGAAATGCCCTAGGGAAAAAGTAAACAGCAAGAAGAGTGGGCTTAGCACTGAATCTTGTGGCTAGATAGAAGAGATAAGCCTGCAAAGGAAATACTGGAGCTGCCAGAGAGGCAGAGGAAAGCGAGTACAGGGTTGTGTCCAGGTAAAGGGTAGCACCACAGGAGGGCATGGCTTCAAGAGAACTTGCTGTGACTGGCTGGCTGCCTCTAGCTGCTTCCCACATCTTTGCATCTGCCACAGTGCTCATGCTAAGGCCACCCTTCTTCCAGGCTGCTCAAAGCCCACAACTCAGCTTGATGGGAGCCGTTTCTGCTGAATTGTCTGACAGGTAATCTTTGCCCTGGGGCTCCACATTGGCCGGGCTGAGACCTCAGAATTGCACTGCAGTGAGAAGCCCTTCCTGTTTCCTTTCTTCCCTCTTCCCTTACTCACACCTGCCCTGCAGCTGGAAACTGCCCACCTCCAACCTTCTGGTTAAGCACAATAACAATGTATCCCCTGACTCAGGTATTTTCTTACTTAGAAACAGATGCATCCTAACTGACACATCACACACAAGCTGACAGTAAAGGGCAAGCATGTCTGCCAGAGTCAGACTGCAGGGGAGAGAGTTTGTAAAGATTACAAAGGAAAATATTTCCCTTAGCCAATCACCAAAGGAAAAGATATAAAACAAGAGGCTGGTTTAGAAACAGGAGAATATTTAATCCATCTGAAAATACACATCAGGAAATGAGGGGAACCACAGGAAAATCCTCCACCTCTAACAGACAGAGCGAGGTTACTGGCTTCCTGCTTGCTCCAATAATCCCGAGGCTTGATGTTTGGAAGAAATTATCTGTCCTTCAGCTACTCCCAGATACTCAGATGTAAGTTACACATATCTGGAGGAGGACTCTGCCCTGCTGAAGCTAGAAGGGAGCTCAATGCATGGGAGAGAATCAATTTAGAAAAAAATGATCAAAGAACGGCTGGGTGACAGTGTGGGGCCATCTCAGGCAGGTGGGCTCCTGATGCTCTGGTTTAGCCAGAACCCATACAAGCTGGGCTGGTTCAGGGAGCCCACCAGCCAGCCTGTGTTCAGCTACAGCTTCTGTATTCTTATTTATCATCATCAGCCACAGCTCTTGGGAGGAAGCAAAGCCCTAGATGTCTCCTTCAAGCCCCCTGCTGGTTGGTTTCATCGCTATCTCGCCTCTTCCAAATCTGTAAGAAATGAAAACACAAACTGAAGTCGAGGAGGCATTCGAGGCATTCAGTCAACGGACACTCATCAAATACCTACTCCATGCCAGGCCATGGACAACCATCACCCCATTTACAAATGTGCTACAGTGGCTACAGCCACTGAGGAGAAAAGAGTTATCTCTAAAAGGAGAGGTATCACTTTCTTCTTACAAAGCTATGGCTTTTCTTTGTCTCAATCTTCCCTCTGTTGCCAGGTACTAGGGCAGTTACATAAAGAGAAGATGGAGATGCTCTGTACTCCACAGATCAATCCAATGGAGAGGACAGACAGGCAAAGCGATACGGTCGGCACTAAAACTAAAGGCAGGTAGAAAGCGTTGTGGGATCACAAAGAGAGCTTTCTGCCCTGGGGATCTGGGGAGCACTTCAGGGTCAATTTCTAGCCAGCCTTCCTGGTGAGTCTAGGTTCTTCTTTCTCGAAACCAGATCGCACACTTCTGCCAAACTAACCTGGCCATAAACACAACTTTCTTTGCTCACTCATACATTTTGTATACCTCCCTACACTTCTTTTTTTTTTTTTTTTTTTTTTTTTTTTTTTTGAGACGGAGTTTCGCTCTTGTTACCCAGGCTGGAGTGCAATGGCGCGATCTCGGCTCACCGCAACCTCCGCCTCCTGGGTTCAGGCAATTCTCCTGCTTCAGCCTCCTGAGTAGCTGGGATTACAGGCACGTGCCACCATGCCCAGCTAATTTTTTTTTGTATTTTTAGTAGAGACGGGGTTTCACCATGTTGACCAGGATGGTCTCGATCTCTTGACCTCGTGATCCACCTGCCTCAGCCTCCCAAAGTGCTGGGATTACCACCGCGCCCGGCCACCTCCCTACACTTCTTTTCTGAAAATCTCTGCTTGACTTTCAGGGTCATACATTTTGGCCCCACCTCACTCCTAAGTACGTCCCAACTGGCACCTGGCCTCCAACCAAGGTCCTAACTCTAACCCTCTTCCTGCCTTGGCCCACTCTTCTCACTGCCCCACACCCCACCTATTTGTGGCTCACTAAGCCTATGGCCAACCCACCTGAATGTAAGCCTCTGACAGCGTGATCATCTGGGGAAGGATGTCAGTCACCTGGAGGTCTTGTAATTCATACCATTTGCCTGTCCCCTGCAAAAAGTATGAAAGGCTGGGTTAGTCTGCTCTCTAAAACCAAAAGGGTATGGAAGGAAAGGATTATAGCCAAGACTAAAAAAATCAGAAGGACAGCCACTAGATGATCCAGCAAAGAGTCATAAAGAAGAGGGGACATGACTTCTGCAGGGCATGATTCAATCAACAGGACTTTGGGTATATCAATCATGGCAAACTCAATTCCTGTTAGTGATTTTTTAAAGTACAGTTTGTTTGTTTGTTTGTTGTTTGTTTTGTTTTGTTTTTTGAGACAGGGTCTCACTCTGTCACCCAGGCTGGAGTGCGGTGGTGCAATCACAGCTCACTGCAACCTCAACCCTCTGGGCTCAAGCAATCCTCCTGCTTCAGCCTCCCAGGTAGCTGGGACTGGAACCACAACTGGCTCATTTTTTTTTAAATAGAGATGGGGGTCCCACTGTGTTGCCGAGGCTAACTCCTGGTCTCAAATGATCCTCCCACCTCAGCCTCCTAAAGTGCTAGGATTATGGGTATGAGGCATTGCGCCGGCCCCTTAAAGTACAATGGAGTTTGAAACACTTCTGTACATCTTTTTACACTTGATCTTAGCCAAAAGGCCGAGAAGCGATTGTACATCTTTTTAAAAAGAATTTAGTGGACACTAAAGGGGAGAAAAGAGGAAGCCCTCTAATCATCACCTATGATTTCTCCTTCCTGCTCAGAAATGACAGACTAGACATTCTCACTTAAGAGGTACATACTGTCAACCACTGAGAGAACCTAAATATGGACATTCCTGGCTGGGCACAGTGGCTCATGCCTGTAATCCCAACATTTTGGGAGGTCGAGGCAGGTGGATCACTTGAGGTTAGGAGTTTAAGACCAGCCTGGCCAACACAGTAAAACCCCATCTCTACCAAAAACACAAAAATTAGCCAGGTGTGGTGGCAGGCACCTGCAGTCCCAGCTACTCGAGAGGCTGAGGCAGGAGAATCACTTGAACCCGGGAGGCGGAGGTTGCAGTAAGCCAAGATCATGCCAGTGTACTGCAGCCTGGGTGATACAGTGAGACCCTGTCTCCAAAAAAAAAAAAAAAAAAAAGCAACAGGTCATCAAGAAAAGGCATTCTTGCTGGACACTGTCTATCACCCTAACCTGATTCCTTTGGCCTAAGAAACCAGTGCTGCAAATACGGCAAAACGTATCTCACTACATGCTTCCATGAACAAGGGGAAAGGTTTCTAGATCAAGGCATAGGTACCTCTGGCCACCCACCTGCCTTATCCAACCAAAGTTCTAAGAAATGCCAATGACTATTATTGTAGAATATAAACAATCTACATCCTCTGGATATTACAATAGTTGAGAACCGAAGAAATGTAAGGAAAGCTCAGGGTCACATAAGCAAGCTCCCATTCCTGCTTCAAGGCTGAGTTAAGAACATGGGCTATGAAGCAGAATACCTGGGTTCAAATCCTAATTCTACTGACTTGAGGCCAATTACTGAAACTCTGAGCCCAGATCTCCTCCGCTGTAAAAAAGATGATACTGACACCTGTCTTGGAGGTGTGTTTTAATGAGAAGAAATGAGATTAGTGTATATTAAGTTACTGGCATACTGTCTAACCACAGTTGATAAACAGAAGCTAGTTAAGATTAAACCCACAGTTCCAGAAGACACTAATCAAATGAGAACAATCTATGCCAATAATCTATGTGATATCAAATATATCTCAAGTACATGTTTTATCTGTTTTCAGCTTGAGACATATTCACAAAATTTTTGAGCTGAAAGGGAGCCTCTAAACCAGTGCTTCACAGACTTTAATTTCTTACAAATCAAAGGGTCATGTTAAAATGCAGATTCTAATTAAGTAGGTTTGGGGGGCCTGAGAGTCTGCATTTCTAACAAGCTGATATCTAACAAGACTGATGCTGATACTATTGGTCCAAGGAACCATACCATTTTGGGTGGTAAGGCTCTAGTCTAGGGCAGAGGTTCTCAACCTTGGCTGCACATCAGGATCTCTCGGGGAACTTAAAAACATCGAATGCCAGTCAGGCACGGTGGGTCATACCTATAATCCCAGCAGTTTCAGAAGCTAAAGCAGAAGGACTGCTTGAGCCTAGGAGTTTGAGACCAGCCTAGGCAACATAGCATGACCCCACCTCAATTAACTTAAAAATAACAGAGAAGACATCAAATGCCTGGTTCTACCTCCAGACAATCTAACAGAGTCTTTAACCTTTATGCTGATTAATGTTTAGGGCCAGATAATTCTTTGTACCAGGGGCTGTCCTTTGTGTTGTAAAATATATACCAACATCCCTGGCCTCTGCCCCAGTTGAAAACCACTACTCTTCATGTAACCAGCCTGGTGTGATGCCTAGGCATTGGGATTTTAAAAAGCTCCCAGCTGGGTGCAGTGACTCATGCATGTAATCCCAGCACTGTGGGAGGCTGAGGTGGTAGGGTGGGGGGTGAATCACAAGGTCAGGAGTTCAAGACCAGCCCGGCCAAGATGATGAAACCCCATCTCCACTAAAAATACAAAAATTAGCCAGGTGTGGTGGCACATACCTATAATCCCAGCTACTCAGGAGGCTGAGGCTGAAGCAGAGAATTGCTTGAACCCAGGAGGCAGAGGTTGCATTGAACCGAAAGAGTGCCACTGCACTCCAGCCTGGCGGACAGAGCAAGACTCCGTCTCAAAAAAAAAGCTCCCAAGTAAGTCCAATGTGTAGCCAAAACTGAGAACCACTGCTTTAAACTAACTACTGACAGCACTATCACTTGCAGAGTTCCAAAGCCAAGACCAAGCAAGGACAAACTGAAGGGAGCTGGCCTCTCAGATGCCAAAGAAACACCTGTTTTTGCCACTCTGTGCAGTGAGACAGTCAGCAGCCACTCACATGATGAAGTACGTGGATCCGGTAGGAGCCCTCGGAGGGTTTCCCGTCATGCACGATGTTGGCAATGAGATCATAGGTGGTATTCTTGTGTACTGCTTGTACTTCTTCAGACAAGTATTCTCTCAGATCCACATTTCTGATATGGTGAAAATAAAGCCAGAATAATTGGACAAAGGGTGTGAGGTTAAGGAAACTGTTCTACACAAATGGACCACAAAGTTGTTGAGCCCTATTTTAGGACCCTTGCTCTGGATAGGCCTGCAGAGTCAAGGATGTCCAGGTGTGTTAGAATGCACAAAATATGCCAACATGAATGACAAGCTCACACAGCATCCCAAATGACTTAAAAAAAAAAAAAGAATGATAGGTAGTGGCTCACACTTATAATCGCAACACTTTGAGAGGCTAAGGTAGGAGGACTGCTTAAGCCCAGGAGTTCAAGAGTTCAAGACCAGCCTGGGCAATGTAGTGAGACCCCTACACACAAAAAAAATATTAGCCAGGCATGGTGGTACATGAATGTGGTGCTAGCTACTCAGGAGGCTGAGGTGGGAGGATCACTTGAGCCCAGGAGATTAAGGCTACAGTAGGCCAGGACCATGCTACTGCTCTCCAGCCTAGGCAACAGTGAGACCCTGTCTCAAAAAACACCCCAAAACAAGAACTTTTTCTTCTATTTTGAGACAGAGTTTGTTCTTGTTGCCCAGGCTGGATTCCAATGGTGCAATCTCGGCTCAATGTAACCTCCACCTCCTGGGTTTAAGCAATTCTCCTGTCTCAGCCTCCTGAGTAGGTGGGATGACAAGCACATACCACCACGCCAGGCTAATTTTTCTATTTTTAGTAGAAATGGGATTTAATCATATCTCTTTTAGTAGAGACCAGGTTTCACCATGTTGCCCAGGCTGGTCTCAAACTCCCGACCTCAGGTGATCCGCCTGCCTCTGCCTCCCAAGGTGCTGGGATTACAGGCATGAGCCACTACACTGGCCAAGAAGAACTTTCAAATAGTTAAAAAGGAAAATACATAGACAGTTAACAAGAATATTAAGAGAATACATACATAATTTTAGGACAGATATATCATTTTGGAGCCTACACATATTTATAAAAACTTAATACAAGGTAAAATAAAAAGACATTACATCATAAAAACTGTCTGATGTGCTACAACTTATTACATGAAACAAAAACGTGTTATCACTGGAAGGGTTCACAAGAAACAGCTAACGGTGGTCACATCCAGTTATTTATCTCCCTGTGAATTTAGACCGTGACCATATTAACTGTTCAAAAATACAGTTTTAAATATAAACCATGTGGTAATAAACAATACACAACTTTGTTGTAATGATTATATGTAGCTTTCTATGTATTGGTTACAGCTATTTGTTTCTACAGACTGACAGTGTCCTATACATGATGCAGTCAGACTGCAATAAATATAAATATTCATTGTTAAGAAAATGGAGGCCAGGTGCAATGGCTCACGCTTGTAATCCCAACACTTTGGGAGGCCAAGACAGGTGGATTGCCTGAGCTCAGGAATTCAAAACCAGCCTGGGCAACATGGTAAACCCAGTCTCTACTAAAATACAAAAAATCAAATTAGCCAGGCATGGCGGTGTGTACCGATAGTCACAACTACTCAGGAGGCTGGGGCAGAACTGCTTGAACCCGGGGGGTGGAGGTTGCAGTAAGCCGCATTTACACCACTGCCCTCCAGCCTGAGCGACAGAGTGAGACTCTGCCTCAAAAAAAAACAAAAAGGAAAATGGAGATATGAGTCTGAGTCCATGTGAGCTCTAGATAGCCAACCTGCCTTCCTGCTGCTAAAAGCTGACTTCTCATTTTATTTTCTCTTCTGCTTGAACAAAAGCTGACTAGACTTGTCTGAATGGGTATCAGAGAAGTCTTATGGAGTATACTCAAGATTTCATGACTGAACCAAAACTGTCCATGTGGCAAAAGACAAATACCTACATTTAATCATTTTGTTGTTGTTGTTGTTGTTGTTGTTTTTCTTTTTCATTTTGTTTTAATAAATAGGAAAAGGAGCAAACTATTCTTTTTTTTTTTTTTGATAGAGACAAGATTTTGCTATGTTGTATGTTGTCTGGCCTGGTCTCAAACTCCTGAGCTCAAGCAATCCTCCCACCTCCACCTCCCAAAGTGATGACATTATAGACGTCAGCCACTTCGCCCAGCCTAAAGGAGCAAACTATACTCCTCTCCCAGCCACTGCAACAGACCAGTTAAAAGAACGGCTAATTACCTGAAAGTGAAATTTTAAACCTGCCCTCAAAAATACCCCCAAATAAGCAGGGGGCGCCTAAACACTGTAAGTCTGACAACTGACAAGAGGATGTGTTATGAATAAAACGCATGAGAAGACGGGGATGAAAACGATCCTTTTCAAGAAGTAAGGACAATGAAATGATCCAGAATCATGCTACTCAAAGTAATCACAGTGCATAAAGTAATTAAAGTGCAGGTTTTCAGAATCAGTCACAATTTGATGTTCAGTTAAAGACTGCCTAGTTAAGAAGCAATCTTATTCTTAACTTCTCTGAAGTAAGCTTTCTTACTTCCTCTGAAGTAAGTTTTGAAGGACAAACTACTGGAGTCACACTTGCCAAAAACCCAAATGCAACTCGTAGGAAAATATACTCTAGGCTCAATATAAAAGAAACCAACAGGCAAGGAAATTTCTGTGGCGACTGAGCCGGATACACAGTCTTCCTCCCTCTGTAGCTGCCCTGGGAATGAAGACTGCCCCTACCTACCAGGAACAGACAGGTGACTGGCAATTCACAAGAGGCTAGTGATGAAATAAAACCCAGATGCACGGAATTTCAAAGAAAGCACCTCTGTTGTCCTGCTCAAGGTGGTACAGAATAAACCTCCATGTCCCCCAATTCCATTCTACTATCTCACAAGTAAGATGCTAGTGGAGAAAAGTGTGGGAAAAAAGAAAAAGAAATTCTCCTGTAATTCTCAACTGCAAATGTTCTCTCTCCTCACCTGCCATGGTTCTAAGAGTTCTGGCAATACCATAAGATATTACACCTGGACGAACCCCTAGAGCTCAGGCCCATCTAGTCCAAGTCTCTCATTTTATCTATGAGAGAACACATCCAGAAAACATGTAAACAATGGGTCTGAGGTCCCACCACTGACAGCCTAAAACTCAGGGCTCTTATATTTAGATACTACCTTCTTAAATGCTACATAGAATTTAAAACTGAAAGCTGGGCATGGTAGCTCACTCCTGTAATCCCAGCACTTTGGGAGGCCGAGGCAGGCAGATTATTTGAGGTCAGGAGTTCGAGACCAGCCTGACTAACATGGTGAAACTTTGTCTCTACTAAAAATACAAAAATTAGCCAGGTGTAGTGACAGGCGCCTATAATCCCAGCTACTCGGGAAGCTCAGGCAGGAGAATTGCTAGAACCCAGGAGGCGGAGGTTGCAGCAAGCTGAGATTGCATCATTGCACTCCAGCCTGGGTGACAGAGTGACATTCCGTCTCGAAAAAAAATAAAAAAGAATTTAAAACTGAAACTATTTTCTTACTTTCTTTTCTGAGCACAGTCACACTTTGTCACCCAGCCTGGAGTGTAGTGATACCATCTCAGCTCACTGCAGCCTCCACCTCCTGGGTTCCAGCGATTCTCCTGCCTGAGCTTCCTGAGTAGCTGGGATTATAGGCACCTGTCACTACACCTGGCTAATTTTTGTATTTTTAGTAGAGACAGGGTTTCACCATGTTAGTCAGGCTGGTCTCAAACTCCTGACCTCAAATGATCTGCCGGCCTCGGCCTCCAAAGTACAAGGATTACAGGTGTGAGCCACCACACTCGGCCCAACATCTTAAGTGTAAAAAACTTTGTCTCTTGAGAACTGAAAACCAACAGTCTACCCCAAAGGGATCTTGCAGAGGTTTTATGAGTTGGAAGGAAGGAGACTAAAAGCATCTAGTACAACTCTGGTGTGCAAGAAGGTATGATGGTCAGCCAATAGATGGGCAGACCCTCACTATTTGGGACATCTTCAAAACCAGAATCCTACCTGTCCTATCCTACTTGAATTATTTCTTCTCCTCTATGCAGGAGGACTATAATTCCCAGCCAGCAACAGGAGAAAAGATAAAATAGGGATTGCCCCCTAGTAATTTTCTTTGTGGTCCCTGAAAGAAGTGTATCCTTCCAATAAAAACTCTTAACTTACATAGTATAGGTAGGCTCTGTTCCTTGTAATCCCCAACTAAGACAGTCCAAAATTAATACTGCTAAAAACATAAAAGAAGAAATTCAGGCTCACTCCCCGTGAGAGCAAGTGAGGCAGGATGTTACTTACGTAATAGGGAAATTGACAATAGTTGGATTCTTCTCAACAAAGAAGTTGTTCTTAGTGAATCTCTTGATACAAAAGATTAAATATGGAGGCAGCTTGGTAAGCTGGAAGCGCTTTAGAAAGTTCTCCTTGTAAGTCTTATATTCCTAGAGAAAGGAAAAAAAATTCTCAAATTAGTGCTGAAGTTCAGCAGGTATTGAAGCAGGGGTATGTGTTTTTAGTTTTGGTTTCTTAAAATATAATTTTGCCTCATACCTAGAGTTCACAAGACACCTGGTCCCAGAAATTATGTCAGGCTTAGGATGAGCAGTTTAGCTAAGGGTAATTTTAAAAAAAGAGGTCAAGCCTGGTGGCTCACGCCTGTAATCCTATCACTATAGGAGGCCGAGGCAAGGGGATCACTTCAGCACAGGAGTTCAAGACCAGCCTTGACAACATGGTGAAACTCCATCTATACTTAAAAATATTTATATAAACCAGGCACGGTGGCTCATGTCTGTATCTCCAACACTTTGGGAGGTTGAGGCGGGCAGATCACTTGAGGCCAGAGATCGAAACCATCCTGGCCAACATGGTGAAACCACGTCTCTAATAAAAAAAATACAAAAATGAGCTGGGCATGGTGGCAGGCGCCTGTAGTCCCAGCTACTCGGGAGGCTAAGGCAGGAGAATCGCTTGAACCTGGGAGGTGGAGATTGCAGTGAGCCAAGATCACACCACTGCACTCCAGCCTAGGCAACAGAGTAAGACTTCATCTCCAAAAAAAAAAAATAAGGCCAGGCACGGCGGCTCACACCTGTAATCCCAGCACTTTGGGAGGCGGAGATGGGTGGATCGCCTGAGGTCAGAGTTTGAGACCAGCCTTGCCAACATGGTGAAACCCCGTCTCTACTAAAAATACAAAACTTAGCTGGGCATGGTGGCAGGCGCCTGTAATCCAGCTACTTAGGAAGACATGGCAGGAGAATCACTTGAGCCCAGCAGGCAGAGGTTGCAGTGAGCCAAAATCGCACCATTGCACTCCAACCTGGGTGACAAGAGCGAAACTCCCATCTCAAAAAAAAAAAAAGTTTTCTCCTCATTTTTTGGAGTTTCTACTGTCCTAAATGCCCTTCCTTTCTCTATACTACCCAGAGGCAGGCAGAAAGCTGAAAAAGGATATATGAGAAGTACAAGAGGGGGCACAGTGGTTCACGCCTGTAATCCCAACACGTTGGGAGGTGTAGAGATGGGAGGATCCCTTGAGGCCAGGAATTAAAGACCAGCCTGGGCAACTTAATGAGATCTTGCTCTACAAAAAAATTTAGCTGGGTGTGGTGGAGCATGTCTATAGCCCCAGCAACTCAGGAGACTGAGGTGAATCACTTGAGCCCAGGAGTCTGAGGCTGCAGTGAGCCATTATCATGCCACTGCATGCCAGCCTGGGTGATAGAGCAAGACCCTGTCTCAAAAAATAATAAAAAGAAGAGGCATTGTAAGTTAAGAGTTGGGGGTGACCAGCTAGAAGTACCAAAGAGTCTGGAAGGCTCCGTAAAGTCAATACACTTTATAATAAACACATCACATACATGTGGTGATTCTTATTTATAAAATGAAAATGGGCCAGTCGTGGTGGCTCACACCTGTAATCTCTGCACTTTGGGAGACTGAGGTAAGTGGATCACCTGAAGTCAGTTTGAGACCAGCCTCGCCAACATGGTGAAACCCTGTCTCTACTAAAAATGAGTCGGGTGTGGTGGTGGATGCCTGTAATCCCAGCTACTCAAGAGGCTGAGGCAGGAGAACTGCTTGAACCCAGAAGACAGAGGTTGCAGTGAGCCAAGATCGCACCACTATACTCCAGCCTGGGCAACAAGAGTGAAACACTGTTTCAAAAAAAGAGCCTGGGCACGGTGGCTCATGCCTGTAATCCCAGCACTTTGGGAGGCTGAGGTGAGTGAATCACAAGACCAGGAGTTCGAGACCAGCCTGGCCAAGATGGTGATACCCTCTCGCTACTAAAAATACAAAAATGGCCGGGTGCGGTGGCTCAAGCCTGTAATCCCAGCACTTTGGGAGGCGGAGGCAGGTGGATCACGAGGTCAAGAGATCGAGACCATCCTGGTCAACATGGTGAAACCCCGTCTCTACTAAAAATACAAAACATTAGCTGGGCATGGTGGCACGTGCCTGTAATCCCAGCTACTCAGGAGGCTGAGGCAGGAGAATTGCCTGAACCCAGGAGGCGGAGGTTGCGGTGAGCCGAGATCACGCCATTACACTCTAGCCTGGGTAACATGAGTGAAACTCCGTCCCAAAAAAAAAAAAAAAAATACAAAAATTAGCTGGGCATGGTGGTGGGTGCCTGTAATCCCAGCTACTCAGGAGGCTGAGGCAGGAGAATCACTTGAACCTGGGAAGCAGAGGATACAGTGAGCTGAAATTGAGCCACTGCACTCTAGCCTGGATGACAGAGCAAGATTCCATCTCAAAAAAAAAAAAAAAGAAAGAAAGAAAAGAAAGAAAATGAAAAAGTCAAGAGAGCAAGGATAAGTATTGGCAGGGCAGGGCTGCTAATGGGCTACCTTCTCAGTGATGCCATTGAACTTGGCCAGGATGTTGAAGAGCGGCACTTGGGGAATGATGAGCTGCTCCTTCTCGTCCTTGTAGAGGGGGGCAGTAGGAAGGTCCAGCGTCAGGTACATAAAAGTGGACTCCACCATTGTCTCCTGGTACTCATCATTGTGAAGCAACTGCTCTTTTTCTTCTGCCGGCTAGAAATCAGTGAGAAGAGAGGAAAGGAGTTTCAGTGGTATAGCAACCAATACAAAACCGATGTTTTGCTATGCTGAAATTTCCTTCATCCAAAGGAACAAAGAGAGGTGCCTGAGAGATTGGGCAGTTTGGCATGCAACACATGGTTAGATGAACTTAAGAACAGGTTTCCTTCTTTAAAGAGATTTTGCACATGTAACAGACTATCTAAAAAGCTCTAAGGCCAAGTGTGGTGGCTCACACCTGTAATCCCAGGACTTTGGGAGGCCAATTATAGATGGATCACCTGAGGTCAGGAGTTCGAGACCAGCCTGACCAACAAAGTGAAACCCCATCTCTACTAAAAATACAAAAATTAGCCAGGCATGGTGGTGCAGGCCTGTAATTCCAGCTACTTGGGAGGCTGAGGAAGGAGAACTGCTTGAACCCGGGAGGTGGAGGCTACAGTGAGCCAAGATCGTGCTATTTCACTCCAGACTAGGCAACAAGAGCGAAACTTCATCTCAAAAAAGAAAACCTCTAAGACCATCTAGGAAGCTTAGCTGAGGGCCAGGCACAATGGCTCATGCCTATAATCCCAACACTTTGGGAGGCCGAAGAGAATAGATCACCTGAGGTCAGGAGTTCGAGACCAGCCCGGACCAACATGGTGAAGCCCTGTCAATACTAAAAATACAAAAGCAGCAGGACGTGGTGGCAAGTGCCTGTAATCACAGCTACTCAGGAAGCCGAGGCAGGAGAATTGCTTGAACTTGCGAGGTAAAGGTTGCAGTGAGCCGAGATCACACCACTGCATTCCAGCCTGGGCGACAGATGGAGCCTCTGTCTCAGAAAAATAAAGAAAGCTTATCTGAGCTTTCTGAAAAAACAAATCAGCACTACCTAGTGGCCAGACCACTTAAACCAGCAGAGTACATCCCACCACTAACTCCCAAACTGAAAAGTGCACTAGCATGACATGGACCAGTCAGAGCTGCCACTAGGCAGGTGCTTTGTTGAGCCTCTTCATGGGGCAAGCAGGTTTCTCAGTTCTCTAAGCATCTCTTCATCTTCCCTAAGCCCCCTCAAGCAATATAAATCAGTCCAAGACCCAGGCTCAACTAACTCACCAGATCAGGATGGGGCAGCTTTTTAGTGAAGATCCTCATGGACCCCTGGAAAACATCAGTCACAATAGCTGCACAAACAGAAAGCAAAAGACAAATTCCGTGAGGTTGGAAAACATGTCCAAAATATATTTCTAGCTTCTAAATTTCTGAAATAAACTAGCCTCTTCCAGCAAAAGACCCAGAGCGCTCACTGAACACAGAAGTTTCCATTTGTACCATATACCACCATGGTACCTTTATTATTATTTGTGTAAATCATTACTTTATTTCTCTTCAATTTTTTTTTTTTTTTTTTTTTTTTTTTTTTTTAATTTTTTTTTTTTTTTTTTTTTTTTTGAGACAGATTTTTGCTCTTGTTGCCCAGGCTGGAGTGCAATGGCGTAATCTTGGCTCACCACAACCTCCACCTCCCAGGTTCAAGCACTTCTCCTGCCACAGCCTCCCAAGTAGCTGGGATTACAAGGCATACACCACCATGCCCGGCTAATTTTTTATTTTTAGTAGAGACAGGGTTTCTCCACGTTGGTCAGGCTGGTCTCAAACTCCTGACCTCAGGTGATCCACCCACCTCGGCCTCACAAAGTGCTGGGATTATAGGTGTGAGCTACCACGCCAGCCCCCTTAAGACAACTTTTGATCCTCCATCACAGGGCCTAGTCCATAAAAGAAAAAGTAAATGTGTTCAAAATGAATGAGTGATTTACAGAGCCTGGTGACACATAAATAACAGAAAAAAATTCACAAGCCAAACAAGGTACAGCCAAGGGGCTTCCCATAACCATATGCTACTTTCAAAAGGAGACAATGTCCAACCTGTAATGAACACAAAAGGACAATGACAGACTAAGAGATGGGCCAGAACAGGATCAAAGCAACAAGAGAGAAAGCACAACCAGGTTCTAGAATCCTGCCAGGATGCAAGTTAGAGAACTCATAGGGTTAGCACAGGCTGAAGACACCTGGTAGAGGGCAGGGCCATCAAGTGAGAAGAGCAACAGGCCACATTCCCACATCAAGACACCATCAGCAGCCAGGTGTGGTGGCTCACACCTGTAATTCCAGCACTCTGGGAAGCCGAGATGGGGGGATCACCTGAGGTCAGAAGTTGGAGACCAGCCTGCCTACATGGTGAAACC
The DNA here is from genome assembly GCF_001604975.1 of Cebus imitator. Taxonomy (NCBI): domain Eukaryota; kingdom Metazoa; phylum Chordata; class Mammalia; order Primates; family Cebidae; genus Cebus; species Cebus imitator. The sequence goes on along the minus strand of NW_016107970.1, from coordinate 583,683 downwards.
TTGTCCCTACTAAAAATACAAACATTAGCTGGGCATGGTGGTGGGCGCCTGTAATCCCAACTACTTGGAAGGCTAAGGGAGGGGAATTGCTTGAACCTGGGAGATGGAGGCTGCAGTGAGCTGAGACTGCGCCACTGCACTCCAGCCTGGGTGACAAAGCGAGACTCCATCTCAAAAAATATGTAAAATAAGGCTGGGTGCAGTGGTAGCACTTTGGGAAGCTGAGGTGGGCAGATCACCTGAGGTCAGGAGTTCAAGACCAGCCTGGCCAACATGGTGAAACCTCGTCTTATAAGAAAAATAAATAATTTTTTTAAAATGATAAAATATATATAAAATAAAATACCACTGGGACTATAACCATATTCCAGCAAAAACTATGAAGAGGGGCCTATTCAAAAAGAAAATTCAGCTAATGTATAAAATAGATACTACCCTCCCCCAGAAAAAGTTAACAAAAGAATGAGAAGTTGCAAAGTTTTTTGGGTTTTTGGTTTTTTTTTGAAATAGACTCTCGCTCATCAACCAGGCTGGAATGTAGTGGCACAAATCTCGGCTTACTGCAATCTCTGCCTCCCAGATTCAAGCGATTCTCCTGCCTCAGTCTCCCAAGTAGCTGTGATTACAGGCATGCGCCATCACACCTGGCTAACTTTTGCATTTTTAGTAGAGATGGGGTTTCGCCACATTGGCCAGGCCGATCCCAAACTCCTGACCTCAGCTGATCCACCCACCTCGGCCTCCAAAAGTGCTGGGATTATAGGCATGAGTCACTGGCCCAGGCCAGCCGCAAGGTTTTTTTTAAAAGGGAACAAAAGAGCTCCTTTTTATAAGTAAATGACTTACTCTTCTTTTTCTTCTTTGTCCCCCCCAGAGCTGAGTGTAGAGCATTCAAAAACCAAGACAGAAAGTCGACTCCATCCCCTGGGAAAAAAGGAAGGGTAGAAAATGTTGAAGGTAAGTGGCATTAGAATAACTTGGCTGGCATTCCTGGCTCTCCCCATTCCTCTCTGACCATCCCATCCCATCCCAAATCCTGTGCATCCTCTTCTATCTGACCATTAAATGCTGGCACTCCTCAAGGTCAAGCTCTAACTCTTCCAATCTTAACTCCCTAGGCTCTCTGATTCATACCAGGACTGTTACTCATCGCCCAGTGATGGCCAAAACAAATGCATAATGACCTTTTAACGTTCACTTTTCTCCAGAGTAAGCTCAGACTTCCTTCTTCCCTTCTCTAGCTCACAAGGATTCTTGTCTTGCAGGAAAGTGTCTAGCACTAGGACTGAAGAGGCATACAGAACAAGCGGTTCTGGGAATAAGCAGACGACAATATTCCATGAAAATGCTGTCTACAGAGCCTGCCACTCAGACGTTTCTAGGATAATGGCTACCTTTTTTTTTTTTTTTTTTTTTTTTTTAAGACAGTCTCCCTCTGTCGCCCAGGCTGGAGTGCAGTGGCACTATCTCGGCTCACTATGACCTCCACTTCCTGGATTCAAGCAATCCTCCTATGTCAGCCTCCCAAGTAGCTGGGATTACAGGTGCCTGCCACCATGCTCAGCTAATTTTTGTATTTTTTTTTTTTCTCCTTTTTGGCTCGGGCCCGAGCAGGAGCGATACCGCGACGCTACCCAGCTGCCCACTCAGGGCCCCAGGCCAAATTTTTGTATTTTTATTAGAAATGGGGTTTCACCATGTTGGCCAGGATGGTCTCGAACTCTTGACCTCAAATGATCCTCCCACCTCAGTCTAACAAAGTGCTGGGATTACAGGCGTGAGCCACTGCGCCTGGCCAGATAATGGCTACTTTCTCATCAACTAAGATTTGCTTCTATTTATAGTTCCTCTTTGCTCACCCAATTAAAATCTCAAGGACTATAGTATATTTTCCTCAATTTCATTTCCCTAAACCCAGAGGCCTCTAACAACCCCACAGAATGATTTTCTTTTTATTCCCTGTATATAGGATGCTTTTATGTGGCAAAGTACAACAGCAAGAAACACTTCAAACGTCTCAACACTAGACAACTAATAATCTACTAGGTCTTAGAGACAGAGGAAATTACACTTATGTGTCATCGTAACTATCATAGCCAACAGTGGCTATGATAGGAGAAACTAGACACATTCATTCTCAGGGTACCTTGATTTTTCTGCAACTCTACAACCCAGTTATGCCATAACTTTCCAAGCTCTCAAAAGCTGACAGGCCCCACTATCCACCTTCAGGCCACAAGTCACCTGTGGAACACAGTGAATGCTGACACTGACCCATCCACTCATGGTCCACAAAAAATTCATTCTCAACAAAGACGTCTTCCTTTGTCACAGCCTTCATATAAAACCCTGGGAGCTAGGGTGTTGGTCCAGAAACAGAAATGTCCCTATAAACAGAAGATAACCTAGACACCTAGTTCTTGGGAATCAGATGGTCCTACAAAGCATACAATCAGAGTGTCACCTGTTTAGAAGGGTGGGGTACCCAGATGAAGATATTTTTCCCCCAATAAAGGGTCTCACTCTGTCACCCAGGCTGGAGTGCAGTGGTACAACTTCAGCTCACTGCAAGCTCTGGCTCCCAGGCTCAAATAATCCTTCCACCTCAGTTTCCCAAGTAGCTGGGACTACAGGTGCGTACCATCATACCCAGCTAACTTTAAAATTTTTTGTAGAGAAGGTCTGTCTCACTATGTTGCTCAGGCTGGTCTTGAACTCTTGGGCTCAAGCAATCCTCCCACTTTGGCCTCCCAAAGTGCTAGGATTACAGGCATGAGCCAGCGTGCCTGGCACCTGATTAAGATTTTATTGGCCATGTTGTAAACTACTAAACACCATTAATTACCAAGCTCAAATGGCTTACAATTTCTGCTCAACTGAGACTAAATCATGGGCTTCTGATCAATATGTATTATCCAACCCAAAGTATATCTTATTTCCTACTAACAGTAAAATGAGTGCTCCATGGGACCCATTCCTTACCACCTTGATTCCCCCTATTTCTCCTTAAGTAACAGAGACTTAAAAGCCACTACTCAACATCCCCTCTAAGTCAATCCTCAGCCAGAATAATGTTTTTGTTTTTATTTTACAGACGGAGGTCTTGCTCTGTTGCCCAGGCTGGAGTGCAGCGGTGCAAACACGGTCCACTGCAGTTTCTACCTCCCAGGCTCAAGCAATCCTCCAACCTCAGCCTCCCAAGTAGCTGGAACAACAGGTATGTGACATCATGCTTGGCTAATTTTAAAAATTTATTTGTGGATACAGGGTCTCACTATGTTGCCCAGGATGGTCTCTAACTCCTGGGCTCAAGCAATCCACCCACCTCGACCTCCCGAAGTGCTGAGCTTATAGGTTTGAGCCACCATGCCCAGCCAAAATAATGTTTTAAAAACAATGCGCCAGGCGCGGTGGCTCAAGCCTGTAATCCCAGCACTGTGGGAGGCCGAGGCGGGTAGATCACAAGGTCAAGAGATTGAGACCATCCTGGTCAACATGGTGAAACCCCGTCTCTACTAAAAATACAAAACATTAGCTGGGCATGGTGGCGCGTGCCTATAATCCCAGCAACTCAGGAGGCTGGGGCAGGAGAATTGCCTGAACCCGGGAGGCGGTGGGTGCGGTGAGCCGGGATCGCACCATTGCACTCCAGCCTGGGTAACAAAAGCGAAACTCCATCTCAAAAATAAATAAATAAATAAATAAAATAAAATAAATAAATAAAAACAACGCTGATGTCACACCGTTGTTAAAAGCCTTCAGTGAGGCCAGGCACAGAGGTTCACACCTGTAATCCCAGCACTTTGGGAGGCTGAGGTGGACAGATCACCTGAGGTCAGGAGTTCAAGACCAATCTGGCCAACATGGTGAAACCCTGTCTCTACTAAAAATGCAAAAAAACTAGCCAGGTGTGGTGGCAGGTGCCTATAGTCCCAGCTACTCAGAGGCTGAGGCAGGAGAATTGCTTGATTCTAGGAGGCAGAGGTTGCAGTGGGCCAAGATCGCACCACTGTACTCCAGCCTGGGCAAGAGAGTGGTATCCCATCACAAAAAAAAATAATAAGCCTTCAATGACCCCAGCTATTATCAGGATATAATCCAAGCTCCTTATGGTGGCTTATAAACCAGGCCATCAGGTCCCTCCCTCAGGATCTACATCTCAACTCTCCATTGATCCCTGGAGTCCATGGGTCCAGTTACTTGCAGTCCATCTATTCCAGGCACTTTTCACTTCTGCCCACCATGTCCTCTCTACCTAGAATGCCCAGCCTCCACCCCAACCTGCCTCTAACTCTACCTAAAACTCAGGGGTCTCCTCCTCCACTCTGACCTCTCATCTACCTCCTACATGTTCAGTTGAGGGGGTCTTTCTTCCATACTCCCTTCCGCAGCACAGCACATAACACCCTGTAATTACCTTTTATTAAAAAAAAAAAAAAGATAGTTGAAATCTGCTTATTCATTTTTAAAGACAGGGTTTTTTTTGCTCCGTTGCCCAGCTGGACTGCACTGGTATGATCATAGTTCACTGTGGCCTTGAACTCCTGGGCTCAGGCAATACTGCTGCCTCAGCCTCTCAAGTAGCTCAGACCACAGGCTTATGCCAGCACACTCAACCTTTCTACATAACGATTTCCCCACTAGACTGGAAGTTCTTCAAAGAGAAAAATCATGTTTCTTATCCCTGCTGCTCTAAAACCTAGCACCATGAGTGAATGTTGAATAAACTAACATGGACACTAGAGGATACCACATGAGATTCAGGTACAAAGTTACAGTGTCCACTTTACTCATAAGATAATAACAAATTGGGTTTGGAGAGATAGAAACAGTCAAAATAGTTCATTAGAGGTCAGGTGCAGTGGCTCACACCTGTAATTCTAGAACTTTGGGAGGCCAAAGCAGGTGTATCACTTGAGGTCAGGAGTTCAAGACCAGCCTGGTCAACATGGTGAAACCCCCCTCTCTACTAAAAATACAAAAATTAGCAGGGCATGGTGGTGGGCACCTGTAATCCCAGCTACTTGGAAGGCTGAGGCAGGAGAATCCTTTGAACCCAGGAGGCAGAGGTTGCAGTGAACAGAGATCACACCACTGCATTCCAGCCTAGGCAACAAAGTAAGACTCCATCTCAAAAAAAGAAAAAAAAAAATCATTGTAACACTCAAATGTAGGACATGAAAAAATAAGGATAGGGGATAGGTGTTTAGTAAAGGCTAGTGTCTTTCCCAGCCTCCTGGTATTCCAAGTCACATAATTTAATTTACCAAATAAGACAGACCTTGTATTCAGCTGGAATCTCCTGGGACTCTTAGCAGGGCAGGCTGATCAGAGAAGAATGAGGAACCTAACCATACTATCCACGTACACTGTACACTGCAGCTGGGCACAGTGGCTTATGCCTGTAATCCCAGCTACCTGAAGCTGAGGTAAGAGGATCCCTTGAGTCCAGAAGTCCAAGGCTGCAGTGAACTATAATCCCACCACTGCAGCCTGGTCAAAAGAGCAAGACTCTACCTCTTTTTTTTTTTTTTTTTTTTTTTTTTGAGACGGAGTTTCGCCCTTGTTACCCAGGCTGGAGTGCAATGGCGCGATCTCGGCTCACCGCAACCTCC
>NW_016107970.1:564442-578028 GCF_001604975.1 Cebus imitator | reverse complement strand
CTCAGCCTCCTGAGTAGCTGGGATTACAGGCACGCGCCACCATGCCCAGCTAATTTTTTGTATTTTTAGTAGAGACGAGGTCTCATCATGTTGACTGGGATGGTCTCGATCTCTTGACCTCGTGATCCACCCGCCTCAGCCTCCCAAAGTGCTGGGATTACAGGCGTGAGCCACCGCACCCGGCCAAGACTCTACCTCTTAAAAAAAAAAAAAGGCCGGGCATGGTGGCTCACACCTGTAATCCCAGCACTTTGGGAAACCAAGGTAGGCAGATCACAAGGTCAGGAGTTTGAGACCAGCCTGGCCAACAAAGTAAAACCCCATCTCTACTAAAAATACACAAATTAGCCAGGTGTGGTGGCATGGACCTGTAGTCCCAGCTACTGGGGAGGCTGAGGCAGGAGAATCGCTTGAACCAGGGAGGCAGAGGTTGCAGTGAGCTGAGACCACACCATTGCACTCCAGCCTGGGTGACAGAGTGGGTTAGACTCTGTCTCAAAAAAAAAAAAAAAAATTCACTGCCATATGGAAATAGATTTGTTCATCAAACTGGTTTTGCTGTCCTGAAGTCAAGGGAAACATGAATGGCTTCCTCCTTACCTTGTTTAGTGATCTGAAAAGTCTTCTTACTGCAAAGTACAACTGCCTGAAGCATCTCATGGGGAGACACATGTGCCTTGAAATTTCGAGGGTTCCAGAGCTTTCTCATCAGTTCTCCAAAACGCTGGACCAACAAGAACATAATATCCCCTGGAGGACGCTTGATGTTCTTATAGTTGTCTTCTTCCAGAAAGTAGTTCCGGAGAGGAGGAACATTAGATAGAGCCTGAAAACCAAACACTCCAATTAACCCAAAGCCCCTTTGTAGGAACCCTTGAGCCAAGCTCTTCCAACTAAGGATCTCCTAATAGAATCCTGTGATCTACCTGTGATGGCCTTAAAGAGCCCAAAGTAAATAGACCCTTGGAGAATCCTACCCAGGCTCACATTACAGAACTATCCTTAACATTGAGTTTCTGAAATACCACTGATTTGATAATGGAAACAAGAAAAAAAAAATTGAGTTTCCTAAGAACTACAGTTCTGCAGACACTTTGCTGATGTGGATAATAATAAGTTTAAAACAAAACAAAACAAAAACCACAGGTATTCAAATCTCTGTCAATTTATTTAACAATTTCCTTTTGTTACTCTAATTATGCTGTGACAATACTTAAATTCATAAGGTAGAAGGGTAAAATCCATATACTCTTTTCTTCATCATCCATTTTGGCTGAAGCAAAGATAACTACCTAGGAAACATAGTTCTCCCATCTCTCAACTCCAAACTAATATGAAAATTATCTTAAAATTTGATGTTTTCCCATAATAAAACCATATAATTGTACATAAAGGTAAATACAGGGAGCTGTGAGGACGTAAAGGTGTAAGAATAATACAATGGACTTTGGGGACTTGGGGGAAATGGTGGGAGGGGGCTGAGGGATAAAAGACTACACATTGGGTACAGTGTACACTGCTCAGGTGATGGGTGACCAAAATCTCAGAAATCACCACTAAAGAACTTATTCATGAAACCAAACACCAACTGTTCCCCAAAAACCTATTGAACTTTTTTTTTTTTTTGGAGACAAAGTCTTGCTCTATCCCCCAGGCTGGAGTGCACTGGCAAGATCTTGACTCACTGCAACCTCCGCCTCCCAGGTTGAAGCAATTCTCATGACTGAGCCACCAGGCCCTGCCAAAAAAAATTTTTTTAAGTAAATATAGTCTGTTATGATGGAAAACATTCAGCCAGGCAAGGTGGCTCAAGCCTGTAATCCCAGCACTTTGGGAGGCCGAGGCAGAAGAATCACTTGAGGTCAGGAGTTCAAGACCAGCCTGGCCAACATGGTAAAACCCAGTTTCTACTAAAAATACAAAAATTAACCAGGCATGGTGGCACGCACCTATAATCCCAGCTACTTGAGGGGCTGAGGCAGGAGAATCGCTTGAACTTGGGAGGCAGAGGCTGCAGACAGCCAAGATCCACTGCACTCTAGACTGGGTGACAAGAGCGAAACTCAGTCTCAAAAAAAAAAGAAAAGAAAAGAAAATCGTCTGTAGGCAAAACCATCCAGGACATAGGCATAAGCAAGGACTTCATGACTAAAACACCAAAAGCAATGGCAATAAAAGCCAAGATAGACAAATGGGATCTAATTAAACTCCAGAGCTTCTGTACAGCAAAAGAAACCATCATTAGAGCAAATCGGCAACCAATAGAATGGGAAAAAATTTTTGCAATCTACCCATCTGACAAAGGGCTAATATCCAGAATCTACAAAGAACTAAAACAGATATACAAGAAAAAAACAAACAACCCCATTCAAAAGTGGGTGAAGGATATGAACAGACACTTTTCAAAAGAAGACATATATGAGGCCAACAAACATGAAAAAATGCTCATCATCACTGGTCATTAGAGAAATGCAAATCAAAACCACACTGAGATATCATCTCACGCCAGTTAGAATGGCGATTAAAAAATCTGGAGACGGCCGGGCGTGGTGGCTCACGCCTGTAATCCAAGCACTTTGGAGGCCAAGGCAGGTGGATCACCTGAGGTCGGGAGTTCAAGACCAGCCTGACCAACATGGTGAAACCCCGTCTTAAAAAAATAAAAAATCTGGAGACAACAGATGCTGGAGAGGATGTGGAGAAATAGGAACACTCTTACACAGTGGTGGAAGTGTAAATTAGTTCAACGATTGTGGAAGACAGTGTGGCGATTTCTCAAGGATCTAGGAATAGAAATTCCATTTAACCCAGCAATCCCATTACTGGGTAAATACCCAAAGAACTATGAATTGTTCTACTATAAAGACACATGCACACGTATGTTCACTGCAGCCCTGTGTACAATAGCAAATACCTGGAGCCAACCCAAATGCCCATCAATGATAGACTACACAAAGAAAATGTGGTACATATACACTATGGAATACTATGCAGCTATAAAAATCAATGAGTTCGTGTCCTTTGGAGGGACTTGGATGAATCTAGAAACCATTATTCTCAGCAAACTGACACAAGAACAGAAAGCCAAGCACCGTATGTTCTCACTCACAGGTGGGTGTTGAACAACGAGAACACGAGGACTCAGGGAGAGGAGCATCACACACTGGGGGCAGTTGGGGGGGGAGGGGAGAGATAGTGGGGGATGGGGAGGCAGGGGAGGGTGGGGAGGGATAACATGGGGAGCAATGCCAGATATAGTATGCACCTAAAGTAAAATAAATCAATTTTTAAAAAATAAAAAATAAAATAAAATGGTCAAAAGATTTAGGACCTCATTAAGCGAAAAGATAAAAACCAGCCATATTAGTTTCACGAAGAAACACAGGCTCATTAGTCTGAGCTATAAAACTGGGAGGAGGGGACCAGGCACAGTGACTCACGCCTGTAATCCCAACATTTTGGGAGGTCAAAGAGGGCGGATTGCCCGAGGTCTGGAGTTTTGAGTCAGCCTGGCCAACATGGCAAAACCGTGTCTCTACTAAAAATACAAAATTTACTAAAAGTACAAAATCTACTAAAAATACAAAAATTAGCCGGGTATAGTGGTGCAATCCTGTAATCCCAGCTACTTGGGAGGCTGAAATGAGAGAATCACTTGAATCTAGGAGGCGGAGGTTATAGTGATCTGAGATAGCGCCACCATACTCCAGCCTGGGCACAGAGTGAGACTCCATTTCAAAAAAAAAGAGAGGGACAGGAAATAGTATGTGTACTGGCCAAGAAATTACTGCCTTCTTGTATAGTCAGATGATCCTCAGACACTGAGTCTTGCTAAGGACTATACTCAAATTGTTCTGCAACAAGCAGAGCATTCCTTTGTCTGCTCACTAAGCTGCTGTGAAATGGTGAGGTTTTTTTCTAGCCTCTGGGCTCATGGCCTCTGGAACTTCCAGGGAATGAGGGACTGAATCTGTGTGGCTTTACAATATCAAGAAACACGCCAGATGCATTTTGTTGTTTTTTTAAAAATGGTGTAGATGTTTGCTGTGCTGGCTAGCCAGTGACTTTTTTACCCATGTGCCCATAACCCTGAAATGGGAAGGGCAGAAAGCCAAAGCTGTCTTATTTTCAATTAAGTTATTTTTTTTTTTTTGAGACAGAGTTTAGCTCTTGTTACCCAGGCTAGAGTGCAATGGCGCGATCTCGGCTCACCGCAACCTCCGCCTCCTGGGTTCAGGCAATTCTCCTGCCTCAGCCTCCTGAGTAGCTGGGACTACAGGCACGTGCCACCATGCCCAGCTGATTTTTTGCAGTTTTAGTAGAGACGGGGTTTCATCATGTTGACCAGGATGGTCTTGATCTCTTGACCTCGTGATCCACCCAACTCGGCCTCCCAAAGTGCTGGGATTACAGGCTTGAGCCACCGCACCAGGCCCAATTAAGTTATTTTTAAGAAAATTATACAAGTAATAGGTGCACACTGTAGAAATTTTTTTTTTTTTTTTTTTTTTTTCTGAGACAAGAGTCTTGCTCTGTCACCCAGTCTGGAGTGCAGTGACACAATCTCAGCTTACTGCAACCTTCGCCTCCTGGGTTCAAGCCATTCTCACGCCTCAGCCTCCCCAGTAGCTGGGATTACAAGCGCACACCACCACACACAGCTAACTTTTGTATTTTTAGTAGAGATGGGGTTTCACCATGCTGGCCAGGCTGGTCTTAAACTCCTGACCTCGTGATCTGCCCACCTCAGCCTCCCAAAGTGTTGGGATTACAGGCGTGAACCACTATGCCCAGTCTTCTGGGTGTCCTTCCCTTCCTCAGTGTTCCTGTCTTGATCCTACCTGAAGGACAGCGTTGGCATAGTCATTGGCCTTTATGTTATTCAGTCCCACGATACCCGGCAGGTAAGTGGTACCATCATATGCCCGGGACAATTTGGCTTGCTTGTCCAAGTTTGCAATTTGCTGCTTTGTGAAAGTGGGCTTCAATACATACTGTAAAACAAAAGAAAATTCTAAGTTGTTTAAGAGCTGAGTTCACAAGAAATGTCTGGAGCAGCAATTTCTGCAAAAGCAAAAACACTTTGGCCACGAACATCGCGTGACACACCCAAAGAGTCCCAACCAATAGATGTAAAGATTGAATTAACATGGGTAGATCCTCTCCCATGACTAATCTATAAGGCTCTGTGTTTAACCCAAAATCACTGAATCCCAGTGATTTTCGCAGACCTCAGGTCTGGTCAACTCATAACTGACTGCCAGAAACGATACAATACTCAAGTTTCTAAAGGCAGTCTAAGTCTCAGAACCTCCCAGGGGCAGCACATGTTCTTAGCTTCGGAGCAGGAGAGTTTCCTCCACTCCGGGTGAGACTGAGGATCTCCATGACTTCCTGGGACTGAAAGAGCAGGATCAGATGCTTCCCAGGTTCAGTCACCACAGTCATTACGTCACAGACTGGACAGAGGTCATCCCAAACTCACTCTGAAACACTGAATTTATTCAAGTTTCTCCCTCTATAAATACTATCCATAACATTTTTTTTTGAGACTGAGTTTTGCTCCTGTTGCCCAGGCTGGAGTATCATAGCACGATCCCAGTTCACTGTAACAGCCACCTCCCAGGTTCAAGCAATTCTCCTGCCTGAGCCTCCCAAGTGGCTGGGATTATAAGCATGCACCACCATGCCTGGGTAATTTTGTACTTTTAGTAGAAACAAGGTCTCATCATGTTGGACAGGCTGGTCTCAAACTCCTGGCCTCAAGTGATCTACCTGCCTCGGCCTCCCAAAGTGCTGGGATTACAAGTGTGAGCCACTGCACCCAGCCTGTCTATAACTATTTTAACCTCAATTATTAACAGGCTTGGCCAGGGGCAGTGGCTCACGCCAGTAATCCCAGCACTTTGGGAGGTCGAAGTGGGTAGATCATGAGGTCAGGAGATCAAGACCATCCAGGCATGGTGAAACCCTGCCCCTACTAAAAATACAAAAATTAGTTAGGTGTGGTGGCACACACTGTAATCTACTGCTAAGGCAGTAGAATCGCTTGAACCTGGGAGGCGGAGATTTTGCTGTGAGCTGAGATGGTGCCACTGCACTCCAGCCTGGCAATAATGTGAGACTAAAAAAAAAAAAAAAAAAAATAGGCTTATAAAACTTTCACAAGTAGAAAAAGCAGTATTTCAAAAACTACCATGCTCTCCTTAAAAATAAACAGAGCATGACCAACCTGGGCAACACAATGAGACCCCATCTCTACAAAGAAAGTAATAAATTTATCTGGGCATGATGGTACATGCCAGTAGTCCCAGTTACATCGGAGGCTCAGGTGGGAGGATCACTTGAACCCATGAGATCAAGGATATAGTGAGCTGTGCTGGTGCTGCACTCCTGCCTGGGCAACAGAGTGAGACCCCGTCTCAAAAATAATGACACAACAGAGCATTTGCCACCATGAATATTCCCCACATGCTGAAAAGAAAAATAATAATAAAAAGCCCAACACTAATCAAAGCCCAAGAGGACTTTCCATGCTCAGTACAATGAGTATCTCTTGGTCCAGGTCACAAACTAGAGCCCACAGATGATACATCTGTGGTTGGATGCTCTGGCCACATCATATGATAAAAGCAGCCAGGAGCTGATGTGCAGCTTGGTAACTACTGTCCTATACCAGGCCCAATTCATATCTCTACTTCAAAGTGTGGAAGAGTAATTGATTTCACAAAAATACTTTAAACCCTATCAGAATACAGCCATATTTCTTCAGTCCTAGTCCTCAATGTTAAAGGCAGAAATGACAGTCAGTTTCCCTGGTTCCTTCCAAAAGGCAAAGCAGTCTCTCAAGGCCCAAAAGGACTAAGATTCTTCCCTGTCTTCAGATGGAGCAGTCCCCTGGGAGCCCTGGGATGGCTCATAAAAGAATGAACCCCAAACCAACCCTCTTAGACACACACCGTGATATCCTCCAATGAAGAATCGATGATCTCATAGTTGTCTGGAAGGCAGTAAAACTTGAGGGTGTGGAGGTTGAGGAAAACATGGTGGCTAAACTGGACACTGTGAATGTAGGCGTGAGACTTCAAACCGCGGCCTGTAGAGAAAGGGGAAAGGCTGTAATAGAAGAGCAGATCCTAGAAGGCACTGATCAGGTTTGCTTTTCCTTTCATAATTTTCTACCAAAACATGTTAGCATCCGCAAAAAAACAAACATTATGCCATTCATAAAATGAATCCTCCACATGAACTTCTCTTATAAAAAATGAGCAAGAAAAACTGGCACATTAGTTACTTCATTCCCTAGATGGCATAAGACATTGAGTGAGGAAACAAATTTCAATATTTCACATATAATATGTATATAACCTAATATATACAACCTACATATTTTTTATGTATAGTTTCCTATATATATGAAATCAGAAATGTCTATGCATATATGTGTGCATAAATACACATATGCACAAATACATACATATCCTATGACAATCCATCATCACTCAGTCCTGAATTTCCAACTATCCATATTCAGGACAATGCTGCATCTATGTAACTTTTTTCTTGTTGCTACTCCTTTCTAGAATCTCTCTCCCTTAACCATTCAAACTCCTATGTCCTGCCAATTCAAGTCCCACCTCAAGTCCTCCATGAACTCAATACAAACACTCCAGCTAACACTGACTTTTGCATATTTCATCTCCTATTGCCTTTATTTTTATTCACTGCCACAGTCTAGCAGTAATCTTTAAGGTCTAACAGAACTTGCTGGTTGTTTTACATTGTCAACCTTGACTTCTTAGAAGCTCCTTATAAGAGCAAAGAATATAGTTTTTCTCTCTTTTTTATTTGAGAAAGTATCTTGTTATTTTAGCCAGGTGAGTCTTGAACTCTTGGCTTTAAGCAAGCCTCCTGCCTTGGCCTCCCAAAATACTAGGATTACAGGTGTGAGCCACCATGTCAGGATGTTTTTACCTCATTTGAACCCTCCACTATACTACGTACATGGCATCTGCTTGGTCTGAATAAATTGAAATTATACATTTTAGAAAAGAATGGGGGAAAAAAAAGTCCGTGGAGCTAAAGGATTAAAAAAAAAAAAGTGTAGCCTGGGTAATATAACAAAGTCTTGTCGCTACAAAATAAAATAAAATAAAACAGTCAGATGGTGGGGTACAGTGGCTCATACCTATAATCCCAGCACTTTGGGAGGCCTCAAAGTGCAGACTGCTTGAGCTCAGGAGTTTTGAGACCAGCCTGGGCAACAGAGCAAAATCCCATCTTTAAAAAAAAAAAAATGTGGCCTGGTGCAATGGCTTATGCCTGTAATCTCAGCACTTTGGGAGGCTGAGGAGGGTGGATTACTTGAGGTCAGGAGTTCAAGACTAGCCTGGCCTATATGGTAAAACCCCATTTCTACTAAAAAATACAAAAATTAGCCAGGCATGGTGGCATGATGGTGCATGCCTGTAGTCCCAGCTACTTGGAAGGTTGAGGCAGGAGAATCACTTGAACTCAGGAGGCAAGTGAGCCTGGGCGACAGAGCGAGACTCCAGCTCAAAATATAAATAAATAAAATTGAAAATAAAAAATTGGCCGGGTGCAGTGGCTCACACCTATAAATCCCAGCAGTTTGGGAGGCCGAGGAAGGCAGATCATGAGGTCAGGAGTTTGAGACCAGCCTGACCAACATGATAAAACCCCATCTCTACTAAAAGTAAAAAAAAAAAAAAAAAATTAGCTGGGCATGGTGGTACACGCCTGTAATCCCAGTTACTGAGGAAGCTAAGGCAGGAGAATAGATTGAACCCAGGAGGCACAGGTTTCAGTGAGCTGAGATCATGCCACTGCACTCCAGCCTGGGTGACAGAGGGTGACTCCATCTCAAAAAAAAAAAAAAAAAAGAAAAAAAAATTGGTTGGGCATGGTGGCCCACGCCTGTAATCCCAGTACTTTGGGAAGCCAAGGTAGATCACCTGAGGTTGGGAGATCGAGACCAGCCTGGCCAACATGGTGAAACCCTGTCTCTACTAAAAATACAAAATTAGCCATGTATGGTGGTATGCCTGTAATCCCAGCTAATTGGGAGGCTGAGGCAGGAGAATTGCTTGATCCCAGAAGGTGGAGGTTGCAGTAAGCCAAGATCATGCCACTGCACTGCAGACTGGGTGACAGAGCAAAACTCCATGTAAATAAAAAAAAAATTAGCTGGCAAGACTGCACCATTGCACTCCAACCTGGGTGACAGAGTGAGACTCTGTCTCAAAATAATAAAAAAAAGATTAAAAATAAAAAAATACATGTATTAGAGATTCAAGAATCCAGAGTCTTTCATATGACTTGCCCTTTCTCCCTTTCAGATCTATCCAGGCTCTGACCAGTCAGAGAAACTCTTGCTGGTTTTCTAAGAATATTTCAATTTCCTAGGAACAAACAGAAATTAGTAGATATAATTCCTGAGAACAGCTTACTTTCTTTAAAAAAAAAAAAAAAATCCCTCTGGAACAGATCTGCAGCTAGCTCTAAAAGCTTAACAAGTTTATAATTTTTAACATTCATTTACCTTGAAAGTATTTGCCACACACCAGACAGGCGTAAGCATTGATATGTGAGAGGGAGATAGAACACAGTTTCTCAAAGTCAAAGTCCAGCACACTTCTAAGGAAACAAAACAAAACAGAAAAAAATAAACAATAGGATGGACATGTAGGAAGGCACTCAAATGAAGCAGTGTTGGCTCTGTGATGTTCAATGATACCACACAACATCCTTCAGAAAACAGTTCACAACCATATATACACCGATTATTGGGGGACACTGATTATTCCTTACCTCCACCCGCCATGCTCCAAAGCAGTGTTGAGGTGTCTCCACCAGACATATAATACCCAAAAGTATCTTTCTCATTAGTGTTTGTAACCAGTTCAGGACTTCCCACTGCATTCACTTTTTCTAGAGGGAAAGCTGTAAGTCAGAGTAAGGTAAAAGGACCCCAACAGCATTCTGGAGGTGGAGAGGACATAAAAAGGATGAATAAATCCTTTCACAAAAGAAAAATGTATCACTTTAGCCCAGGAGTTTGTGGCTACAGTGAGCTCTGATCCACTACTGCACTCCAGCCTGGGCTACAGAGTGAGATCCTCTCTTAAAAAAAAACAAAATAATAATAATAATAATTAATTTAAAAATAAAAATATTTTTTGTCCATAAAAACAAATGGAAAGGCTGAAAAATTTTAGAATACCTACAAACAAATCTATTTATTCAAGTGCAAAGTGAGGACTGGGCAGAAAGGAACAAAAAAACCTTACCTCCGTTCAACCCACAAAGAGATTTATCCTCAAATAGTAATCTTAATTAACTGATAATGATCCCAAAGAGCTGTGCTATCTAATAAAGAAGCCACTAGACAAAGTGGTTATTGACAATTAAATTTAAAATAAGCTGTCCTGCTGGGTGCAGTGGCTCATGCCTACAATTCCAACACTTTGGGAGGCCGAGGAGGGTGGATCACCCAAGGTCTGGAGTTCGGGACCAGCCTGGCCAACATGGTAAAACCCTATCTCTACTGAAAATACAAAAATGAGCTGGGTGTGGTGGTCTGCCTGTAATCTCAGCTACTCAGGAGGCCAAGGTAGGAGAACTGCTTGAACTTGGGAGGCAGAGGCTGCAATGAGCCAAGATCACGCCACTGCACTCCAGCATGGGCAACAGAGCAAGACCCCATCTCGAAAAAGCAAACAACTAAAAACAAAAACAGCTGTCCATCAGTAACCACAGGAAACTGGTTCTAGGACCCCTTCAGATACCAAAATACACAATGTTCAAGCCCCTTACAGTTGGCCCTTTGTATCTTCAGGTTCCATATCCTGATACTGAGGCTGACTGTAATTCAATTAAATAAAACGTAAAATTCAGTTCTTCAATTGCAAGAGCACTGTAGCCACAGGTGGCTCATGCCTACCATAATGAACAGCCCTTGTGACGTTTTTTTTTTCCTGCGATGGGGTCTCACTTTGTCATCCAGGCTGGAGTGCAGTGGCGCAATCTCAACACTGCAGCCTCAACCTCCCAGCTTCAAGCAATCCTCCTGCTTCAGCCCCCCAAGTAGCTGGGACTACAGGAGTGCACCACACCTGGCTAATTTTTTGTATTTTTTGTAGAGATGAGGTTTTGCCATATTGCCCAGGATGGTCTCGAACTCCTGGGCTCAAGCAATCTGCCCGCCTCAGCCTCCGAAAATGCTGGGATTATAGGCATGAGCCAGAGCACCCAGCCATAGCTTTTACTTTTTTTAAGTCTTTTTAAAAGATGAGTCTCAGGCTGGGAGCGATGGCTCATGCCTGTAATCCCAGCACTTTGGGAGGCCGATATGTGGGCGGATCACGAGGTCAAGAGACCGAGATCATCCTGGCCAACATGGTGAAACCCCAACTCTATAAATAAATAAATAAATAAATAATAAAAAATGTTTAATAAAAATTAAATTAAAAAATAAATAAATACGGGCCAGGCATGGTGGCTCATGCCTGTAATCCCAGCACTTTGGGAGGCCGAGGTGGGTGGTTCACCTGAGGTCAGGAGTTCAAGACCAGCCTGGCCATCATGGTGAAACCCCATCTTAAAAATAAATAAATACTCACGCCTATAATCCCAGCACTTAGGGAGGCCGAGGCGGGTGGATCACGAGGTCAAGAGATCGAGACCATCCTGGTCAACATGGTGAAACCCTGTCTCTACTAAAACTACAAAAAATTAGCTGGGCATGGTGGTGCGTGCCTGTAATCCCAGCGACTCAGGAGGCTGAGGCAGGAGAATTGCCTGAGCCCAGGAGGTGGAGGTTGCGGTGAGCCAAGATCACGCCATTGCACTCCAGCCTGGGTAATAAGAGCGAAACTCTGTCTCAAAAATAAATAAATAAATAAATAAATAAATAAATAAATAAAAGATGAGTCTCACTGGCCAGCCGCCATAGTTCACACTTGTAATCCCAGCACTTTGGGAAGCCAAGGCAGGTGGATTACCTCAGGTCATGAGTTCAAGACCAGCCTGGCCAACATGGTAAAACCCCCATTTCTACTAAAAAAATACAAAAACTAGCTGGGCATAGTGGTGGACGCCTATAATCCCAGCTACTCAGGAGCCTGAGGCAGGATAATCACTTGAACCTGGGAGGCAGAGGTTGCAGTAAGCAAAGATCACACCATTGCACTCCAGCCTGGGCAATACAAGCAAAACTCCATCAAAAAAAAAAAAATGGGTCTCATTATGTTGACCAGGCTAGTCTCAAACTTCTGGCCTCAAGTGATCCTCCTGCCTGCCAAAGGGCTAAGATTACAGGTGTGAGCCACCACACCCAGCTCTTACAAGAACAATTATATTATTGTAGAAAATTCCCCTACAATACAGGTTGAAAAACATTCTACGTGCCACACGAGAATCAGAAAAAAGATTGTGATGATGAAGTAAACTACCTCAGCTTTCAAACAATGTTCAAGCCCCTTAAAATTGGCCCTTTGTATCTTCAGGTTCCATATCCCAATACTGAGGCTGACTGTAATTCAATTAAACAAATGTAAAATTCAGTTCTTCAATTGCAAGAGCACTGAAGCCACAGGTAGTTCATGCCTACCATAATGAACAGCCCTTATAACTTTTTTAAAACAATTTGTGCTTTTTTCTGCTGAACCCCAGGCTCCCAAAATAGTATTCAGTACACATTAGGTGCTCCATAAATATTTCAATGTGCTACTATTACTTTAAGGATACTATGCATCCTATTATCCCAACATGCAAATGCAAAATAAGCTAAAAAGCTCTTTAATATGTATTCTGACACTGTAAATCAAAGAACAAAGATTAGCACTGCAAGAAGCATAACTCTCTAGGACAGGTTTAAAAGAAGTAAAACTGGCCAGGCGTGGTGGCTCACGTCTGTAATCCCAACACTTTGGGAGGCTGAGGTGAGTGGATCACGAGGTCAGGACTTCAACACGAGCCTGGCCAAGATGTTGAAACCCTGTCTCTACTTAAAACACAAAAAAATTAGCCAGGCATGGTGGCGGGCACCTATAATCCCAAATATTTGGGAAGCTGAGGCAGAGAACTGCTTGAACCCAGGAGGCAGAGGTTGCAGTGAGCCAAGATCGCACCACTGCACTTCAGCCTGGGTGAGAGAGCAAGACTCCATCTCAGAAACAATGAAATAAATAAATGAATGAAGTAAAATTTGTGAATGTGTTGTTCAGTGTACAGTCCAAAAAACCTTCTGCATAGATTCCATTGCTCTTTTGCTATTCTCAGCATCTCTGTCCTACCGACCTATTAATGGTGTCCAGGTATGGGCAGTGGCGGCTCCTCCGGTCCTCAGAATCCACTCGGCCATTCTTTGCTGAAAGGAAAATCATCACGGGCTTTGAAAATGGGAAACCTGGGGGTGGGGAGTTGGGGAGAGATAGCATGGGGAGAAATGCCAGATATAGGTGAAGGGGAGGAAGGCAGCAAATCACACTGCCATATGTGTACCTATGCAACAATCTTGCATGTTCTTCACATGTACCCCAAAACCTAAAATGCAATTTAAAAAA
>NW_016107970.1:559612-564300 GCF_001604975.1 Cebus imitator | reverse complement strand
AGAAAAAAAAAAAATGGGAAACCTATACTCAGGGCCAACTAACAGTACAAAAAAAGAAACAGAAATGGGAAAAACTAATCAAGATGAGCTCCTATTGTTTGGGTGGCAACAACATGGAAAAAAAGTCCATTAGCTGGGTGCAGTGGCTCACGCCTGTAATCCCAGCACTCTGGGAGGCTGAGGTGGGTGAGGTCAGGAATTTGAGACCAACCTGGCCAAAGTGGTGAAACCCCATCTCTACTAAATATACAAAAATTAGCTGGGCATGGTGGCGGGCACCTGTAATCCCAGCTATTCAGGAGGTTGAGGCAGGAGAGTCAGCTTGAACCAGGTACAGTGAGTCAAGACTGCACCATTGCACTCCAACCTGGGCAACAAGAGCAAAACTCTGTCTCCAAAAAAAAAAAAAAAAAAAAGGGCCAGGCTCAGTGGCTCACGCCTCAACACTTTGGAAGGCCAAGGCAGGCGGATCACAAGATCAGGAGTTTAAGATCAGCTTGACCAACATGGTAAACCCCGGCTCTACTAAAAATACAAAAATTAGGCTGGGTGCAGTGTAATCCTAGCACTTTGGGAGGCCGAGGTGGGTGGATCACCTGAGGTCAGGAGTTCAAGACCAGCCTGGCCATCATGGTGAAACCCCATCTTAAAAATTAAAATTAAAATTAAAAAATTTAAAAATAAAAACAAAAATTAGCCAGGCATGGTGGTGCACACCTGTAATCCCAGCTACTCGGGGGGCTGAGGCAGAAGAATTGCTTGAACCAGAAAGGTGGAGGCTGCAGTGAGCTGAGATCGTGCCCAGCCTAGGCAGCAGATCAAGACTTGTCTCAAAAAAAAAAAAAAGTCTACTAATAGAACAAGCCACAAAATGAGAAAATATATTTGGTATACATAAAATCAACAGATTTGTTTGCATGTTACGTAAAGAAATCCCATGAAGCATGAAAAATATGAAATATGTCACAAGTAGTAAGATAAACTGATTGTAATACAAATGTACTATGAAGCTGAAATAAGAGTGTGCATGTACATCTATACATCTACTACTTGTCAAAAACTTGAGGGGTCTGAGATCTTATCCTACTTGCAAACTAACAAGTTAGTCTGTCACAGTTTTATGAACACTGATGGAAAGTACGTGACTACCTGGCCTCAAATAAAGGACAATTTATTACAAAATGGCAGTAACAAGAATATAGCACTGGTGTCAGTTTCCCAAGTGAATTCCCACAAGGCAAAGTGAGGAGAACCCATGCACACAGTGAGTTGCCTTATAGGAGAGAAACCTTGAGCCTAGAGAATCTGAACCATTAATCAATTTTTTTTAAACGAGGTCTTGCTCTGTTGCCCATCCTAGTCTTGAACTCTACCTCTTCCTCTAGAGTAGCTGCGATTACAGGTGTGAACCATTAAACCGTGCTCCAAATCTTTTACAACGGGTTGTGCCCTTGCCTCCTTCTTGTTCTGTAGAGACACCATTTCTGTCTTCCAAGGCTGCTCACTACACGAACATCCTTAACTAGAGTCTAGGAGCAAAGGCAGTCAGGCAGTGGGAGCAGTATGTGCACAAACTCAAGAGACTAATGGAGAATTGCCTCTTGACTTTACTCAGCTTTAAAAAATGCTATATAATCAGTACTTTAGTGTAAATGCCTATTGCTCAGGCATTATGAATAGTCTTGATTCCAGCAATTATAAAACCTCTAAGGTTTCGTAAAAACTGAAGGAAAGCCACACAGGGTGGCTCTCGCCTGTAATCCCAGCACTTTGGGAGGCCGAACCGAGTGGAACCCTTGAGCCTAGGAGTTACAGAATAGCCTAGGCAACATAGTAAGACTTGCATCTTTTTTTTCTTTTGAGACGGAGTTTCGCTCTTGCCCAGGCTGGAGTGCAATGGCACGATCTCAGATCTCCGCAACTTCCATCTCCCGGGTTCAAGCGATTCTCCTGCCTCAGCCTCCTATATGCATGCACCACCATACGCAGCTAATTTTTTGTCTTTTTAGATGAGACGGGGTTTCTCCATGTTGGTCAGGCTGGTCTCGAACTCCTGACCTGGTGATACACCCACCTCGGCCTCCGAAAGTGCTGGGATTACAGGCATGAGCCACCACGCCTCGCCTTTTTTTCTTTTTTTGAGACGGAGTCGTGCTTTGTCTCCCAGGCTGGAGTACAGAGGTGCGACCTCGGCTCACTGCAACCTCTGCCCCCAGGGTTCTAGCGATTCTCCTACCTCAGCCCCCTGAGTAGTTGGGATTACAGATGCCTGCCCCACGCCCGGCTAATTTTTTGGTATTTGCAGTAGAGATGGGGTTTCGCCATGTTTGCCAGGCTGGTCTTGAACTCTTGACCTCAGGTGATCTACCCTCCTAGGCCTCCCAAAGTGCTGGGATTACAGGTATGACCCACTGCCCCTGGCCTTGCCTCTATCTTAAAACGAAAATAAAAATTCTTTTTTAAAATGGAAGGAAGTAACGCTTGTAAAATCAGCACAGAGCCTGGACCACATCAGGCATTGATGAAGGGAAGCTGCTGTTATGATTGTTGTTTGAAATACTATACAGTTATGAAGACGAGTACTATCTTTATCAGAAGTGGAAGAGCAGAAATTGTCGAGTCCGGATCCCTCCTCTTCTCCACCCCTACGCCCCCACCCCAACCCCGGCGCAGGGACTTAGGGGAAGATCAGAGACAGAAAGGGGGAAAAAAAAAAAGGGGCACGAAGGAGGAGCTCTCGCGCCTAGCCCAGCCCCGCGCACCTCGCACCTCCCGCTCAGGTTCCGAGTCCTCATCGACCTCGCGCTCCCTCTTCACCCGCACAAATGGTATAACAGAAGACGAGGCCTCGCGCGCACTCGCTGGCTCGACCTCCCGCTTCACGCGCACAGGGCTGCCCCGGGAGCTCGCCGCCTCGGGATCCCGCTCCCGATCTCGCTCCCGCTTGACGCGACCGGAGCTGCCCCGCGACTCGGACTCTCGCTTCCCGCGGGTGGAACCACGAGACTCCCGCTTAGACCGACCGGACATCGCCACTACCGGCCGAGTCACCTAGCGCAGGCGCCAGACACGCTTGAGCGCGCGGCGCACAGCCAATCAGGAGCGGGGCTGGTATCGAGCGCCGACCTCTCTACGAGTCGCCACTAGGGACAAATCACTCTGCAGGAAATTTGTAGGCAGTGCTGCCGTGGCTTCCTCGCCGCTGGGTGCGCCCCTGAGAATCTTCTGTGGGCCTACCGCCCCTTTACCCGTCATTTACAGTTTACTTAGACAGGAACCTTTACCCGTGACAGTTTTCTGAATAAAAGAAGCTGTCATTCAGCCCCAGATTTGTGGCTCGAAACCACCATCGCGAGGTCATTTCCCACAGTCTCCGCGACTTGGAGGCTGACAATCCCGCAAGGGAAAACTAGGCGACATCCCCAAATCATCGCCTTGAAGGCTCTAGTCCTACATTCATTCATTCATTCATTCATTCATTCATTCATTTGACGGAGTCTCGCTCTGCCGCCCAGGCTGGAATGCAGTGGCACGATCTCCGCTCACTGCAATCTCCGCCTCCCGAGTTCAAGCAATTCTCTGCCTCAGCCTCCAGAGTATTTGAGATTACAGGTGCCCAACACCACACCCGGCTAATTTTTGTATTTTTAGTAGAGACGGGGTTTTACCATCTTGGCAGGCTGGTCGTGAACTCCTGACCTCGCGATCCACCCGTCTCGTCCTCCCAAAGTGCTGAGATTATAGGCACGAGTCACCACGCCCAACCTTAATTCTACATTTAGAGGGTTGTTGGTATCTTGAAAACGCAAACGCCTGATAGAAGCAGATTTACCATGAAGCTAATAAAACTCTAACGTCAAGAGCTGCCTTAAACTTGTTTACTTGTTTGAACCATTCCATTGATATATAATTGACATACAACAAATGTATAAAGTGTGCAATTTAAGCAGGGCGCGGTAGCTCCTGCCTGTAATCCCAGCACTTTGGGAGGCCAAGGCCGCTGGATCCCCTCAGGTCAGGATTCAAGACCAGCCTGACAAACATAGTGAAACCCCATCTCTACTAAAAATACAAAAATTAGCGTGGTGGTGGGCGCCTGTAATCACAGCTACTCAGGAGACTGAGGCAGGAGACTCACTGGAGCCTGGGAGATGGACGTTGCAGTAAGCGGAGATTGCACCATTGCACTCCAGCCTGGGCAACAAGACTTGAGAGTGTCCTAATATCCCAATATCTGGAGAATAAAGGCATTCCTAATTTTGCTTTAAAGATAATAATATTGCTTGTTGCAAAATATAGTAATTAAGAAAATTAATCCTTTATCAAAAACCCTTGTAACAGAGCACATCTCCGTATGATCTTTTTATCCTATATATAAACAAGCATTGTAGCCAGGGTGGACCTGTTCCTGAGCTACTCAGGAAGCTGAGGCAGATCAGCCTGAACCCGGCAGGCAGAGATTGCAGTGAGCTGAGATCACGCTATTGCACTCCAACCTGGGCAACAAGAGCTAAACTCTGTCTCAAAAAAGAAAAAGAATCTACCCAGCCCCAAAGATATCTTCTTCCTCCTAGAGAATCACCACAAAAATCAATTGATACCTCAGTCACTATAGATTAGTTTGCACTTCCTAGAGTCTCATATAAATGGAATCATAGAGTCCCTAGTTTGTTTCACTGGGCCTATTT
>NW_016107970.1:550849-559447 GCF_001604975.1 Cebus imitator | reverse complement strand
AGAGACGGGGTTTCACCATGTTGACCAGGATGGTCTCGATCTCTTGACCTCGTGATCCACCCGCCTCGGCCTCCCAAAGTGCTGGGATTACAGGCTTGAGCCACCGCGCCCGGCCCCTATTTGCTTTATTATCAACCCATGTTGTTCTGCTACAGATTGTTTTTTGTTTTTTGTTTTTTGATTGCTCAGTAATATTCCATTGCGTGGCTGGACCACCATTGGTCCCTGTTCTTTTTCTTTTTCTTTCTCTTTTTAATATACGTTTTTTCTTGTAGAGATAAGGTCTCACTGTGTCGCCCAGGTTAGTCTCAAATTCCTGGCTCCAGTGATACTCCCACTTTGGCATCCCAAAGTTTTGGAATTACAGGAGTGAGCCACCGCACCCAGCCATTTGTCCCTGTCCTAATCATGAATTCCTGATTTTGACTTTTTAAAAAAGGACTTGAGAATTATACACACTGTGATGTGAACTCAGTGGTCAAAAATATAGGGGAAAAAATGGGCCAAGAGGGGTGGCTCGGCCTGTAATCTTAGCTCTTTGGGAGGCTGAGGTGGGCGAATCACCTGAGGTCAGGAGTCCGAGACAGGACAACATGGTGAAACCTGGCCAACAGGTGAAACTTGGTCCCCACTAAAAATACAAAAATTAGCCGAGCGTCGTGGGGGGAGCCTGTAATCCCAGCTACTCCAGAGGCTGAGGCAGGAGAATGGCTTGAACCTTGAAACCAGGAGGCAGAGGTTGCAGTGAGCCAAGATCGCGCCACTGCATTCAACCCTGGACGACAGAGCGAGACTCCTTCTCAAAAGAAAGAAAAAGAAAAAATAAATAAATAAGAAAATAATAGGCCAGGCGTGGTGGTGCACGCCTGTAATCCCAGCTACTCGGCAGGCTGAGACGGGAGAATCGCTTGAAACTAGAAGGCGAAAGTTGCCGTGGGCTGACATCGTGCCACTGCACTCCAGCCTGGGCAAAAGAGTCTGTCTCAAAAAATAAAAGAAAGAAAATAATACTCCCATAGGTCTCTTGAAAACCCTGGGTCCTCCCGGAGGGGATAGTTAAGCCATCAGCGCCTTGGGTGCGAGGCGAGCCTGGCCAGGAGAGCCTTCACGGAGCTTGCGGCCTGGGCGCTGCTGTGTGCCCCATGGGAGCATTTCAAGGCCTCACAATCTATTTGAGATGGGTGTTTTAGGTGTTCCCATTTACTAATAAGGAAACTGAGGTGCGGCGGGGTTACAGAATCAACCAACGTCACACAGCTGGTGGTGGCTGCACAGCATCCTATCACTAGAAAAAAAGACAGGAAGGCACCACCGTAAACATCGAGTTGTATTAATAGATGATTTGCATTTTTCTGAATTTTCTGTATCGGCTGTAAGCCGAAGTCCTTGTTTCCTATTGATATGTAGCGGAAAAACAAAAAGCAAAAGCCCTGTCCGGGCCGTGGAAGTTAAGCATAAGCAACCCCACCCGACCCGACCCGGAAACTCCACGCGCAGCTTCGCTTGGCCAGGCGGGGGCTCCCAGACCGGAAGTCAGGGCGCGGGGCCGGAAGCTGAGCGAGGGGCGACGCGGACCTCTGTGGACGGGTGGCGGCTGTCGGGGCCGTCGAGGCGGCGGCGACTCTGCGCCCCCGGCTCCGGATGGAGACGGGGCCGCATCCCCGGCCGGGGCAGTGCTGCAAGCCTGGCGGGCGGCTGGACATGAACCACGGCTTCGTGCACCATATCCGACGGAACCAGATCGCCCGGTACCGCCCCGCCCTGCGCCGCTTCGCCACTCTTGGCCTGGCCGGGCCTGGCCTGGCCCGACAGCCCCTGACTCCCGCTCGGCTCCCCGCAGGGACGACTACGACAAGAAGGTGAAGCAGGCGGCCAAGGAGAAGGTGAGGAGGCGGCACACGCCCGCGCCGACGCGGCCCCGCAAGCCAGACCTGCAGGTGTACCTGCCGCGACACCGAGGTGAGGCTGCCCGCCCCGCCTACCTCAAGCCCGCGCGCTCTTCCTGCAACGCACTCCCCTTCTCTGTAGGGAAAAACCACTTCTTACTCCTAAGGTTCAGCTCACCTCGTCTCTTCCCGGAACCTCCGCTTCAACGCTTCCAAATCTCCGCTGAGTGATTCTCCCCAAGAACTGGGACGACTCATAAGCCCCCAGTTAAGCATCACTATCACAGAGAGTATCTGGGAGCAAGAAGTTTATCTGCCGGTTTGCCCCACCGTGCTGTATTTTAGTAAGGTGCTCCGCTACCTAGCAAAGAGAAAGTCTGGCACAGCGATGAGCGACCAGCACATAATTGTGGAATGAACCCAGTAAATGGCCTTCCCCCAGCTTCCCTGCGACCTAGATGTCACAGTGGTTAACATGACACTCAATTTTTGTTAAGCATTATTACTTTTTTTAAAAAAAGTTTTTATTTATTTATTTAGCAACAGAGTATCGCTCTGTCGCCAGGCTGGAGTGCAGTGGTGCAATCTCGGCTCACTGCAGCCTCTGCCTCCAGGTCTCAGGGTATTCTTCTGCCTCAGCCTCCCGAGTAGCTGGCACTACAGGCGTGTGACACCACGCCCGGTTGATTTTAGTATTTTTTGTAGAGAAGGGGTTTCGCCACGTTGCCCAGGCTGATCTTGAACTCTTTGAACTCAGGTGATCTGCCCGAATCAGCCTCCCAAAGTGCTGGGATTACAAATGTGTTGCCACCACACCCTGCCTTTGTTAGGCATTATTTAAAGTGCTTTTAGATCTTATGTGTATCAATTCGTTGAGTCTTTATACAACCTCATAAGATGAGATGCTTATATCTGTTTCACAGTCAAGAAACAGGCACAGAGAGGTTAAACTTGCCCAAGATCTCAGCTAGTAAATGGCAGAGCCTGGATTTGAACCCAGACACAGCTCTGTCTACCCTTCTACTGCTTTCCACGACTTTTTGCTAGACAAATGTGTATTGGGTACCTACTGTGTGACGGGACTGTGCTCGCCTCAGAACAGGGATGCAAAGGTAAATAAGTTCTTGATTGGCAGCACACCAAACACTTAGGCTGGGCCAGGCATGGTGGTTCACACCTGTAATCCTAGCAGTTTGGGAGGCCAAGGTGAGCAGATCTCTTGAGGCCAGGAGTTTGAAACTAGCCTGGACAACATGGTGAAATGCCATCTCTACTAAAAATACAAAAACTAGCCAGGCATGGTGGCGGGTGGCTGTAATCCCAGCTACTCTGGAGGCTGAGGCGGGAGAATCATTTGAACCTGGGAGTTGGAGGTTGCAGTGAGCCTATATTGTGCCACTGAACTCCAGCCTGGGTGACAGAGCCAAGACTCTGTCTCAAAAAAAAAAAAAAAAAAACACTTGCACTGAACCCATAAGAAGATTGGGGCTTTCTTAACCGTATATTTTCCTGCATCATCTCTATGGACAGGACCTTCGGTAGCATCCCCCTCTTCTTTCTTACTGTGGTTCATCCTTCCAGATGTCTCTGCTCACCCACGCAACCCAGACTATGAAGAATCCAGTGAAAGCAGCAGTAGTGGAGGCTCCGAGCTGGAGCCTTCTGGCCATCAGCTCTTCTGCCTAGAGTACGAGGCAGACAGTGGAGAGGTCACATCAGTTATCGTGCATCAGGTATGCCTGGTGGAAACAGCTGCAGCCTGAAGGTCGTAGGCCATAGTAGTAATCATTGTCAGACCCTGAGCCCTGTTTTCCTCAGGAACCCCAGTGGGAAGCATCTGCTCCACATGTGAGCCTAGGACTGGCAGGCAGTGCTTTTGAGCACAACTCACTCCCGTCTCACGGTGATTCTCAGTAGGGGAACAGGGAGGGCTCTTGGACCCCAGTGGAGAATCACTATTATAGGGGACACCTGTGAAATGATAGGTGCTGGCAAAAAGCCCTGAGCTAAATGGAGTTCTGTAAGAATGTTGTCTAGGGAAGGGCAGGTCACCTTTCTGGAAGAGGCCAGGCCCTGAGCCTCCTGACTTCCTCCACATAGGGCGATGACCCGGGAAGGGTGAGTGAGGAGGTGTCAGCACGCACGCCTCTGGATCCACCCATGCGAGAAGCCCTCAAGTTGCGTATCCAGGAGGAGATTGCAAAGCGCCAGAGCCGACACTGACCATGTTGAAGGCGTTCTCTCCAGGCTGGATTCACTGCACTCGGAAGAATTCTGCCCAGGGAGCTCATACTTAGTTTGGGGGTATCAGGACCAGTTTGTCTGATCTTGAGACCCCCCCCCCCCACGAGGTGCTACATCCGTAGGGTATTGCAGGACTACACCTGGTCTGCCTTGCAGTCATTCTTATATGTTGACCCATTTGCCCAGCCTGATATTCTGGAATTTTTTTTTTTTTTTGAGAATTTTGTATGGCTAACATGGTGTTCTAGAAGCAGAGACTCCAGGGAGAACCAGGATTTATGAAGCCTCATGCCAACATGGTGCTTTCTCAGCAAGGTCATTTGCCTGGCTGCTGCTGTTCCACTCAGCTGCATGAGCCATGTTTGTTATTTTATGGTTCTTCTGTGCGTTTGCTCATTTCTACCCATGTATTCATAGACCTTTTTTCAGCCCTTTTTCTTTGTTCCTTTCCCTCATCTTTCTGCCTCAGGTAGAATCCATCCATTCTCCTCCCCCTTCAACATGACTGTATACCTCCAGCTGCTCAGGACTTTGGAGGTGGGGGCGTTCTGGGGATCTACCCTTCTAACAAACTCGCCAATTAATTCTGATACCAATAAAGTGGGAGACCTCCATTTTTGAGGCCTATTTGCAAGCATGTCTCCCTCCCTTTCCATGGCTTTTTCATTTCTCGCATGTTCTGCTGCTTTGCGCTGTCTAGATAGGAGACCTAGGAAGATGTTGGTGCTAAACTGCAAAGATTTCTTACAGCAAAACCTGCCTTGGCCAGGGCTACAGAATTCCAACTTTCAACTTCATTCCTAGCTGTGAACAGACTGTCCTCTGCTCAGACTAAAAGGGAATTATCAAAACAAGTGGGAACTTACTCTCAAGCTGTGACTTCAGTTTTGAACATACCTACAAAGGGAAAGTCAGTATTAGCAATAATTGCCTGGTTGACAGCATGCCAGAGGGAATGAAATGAGGCCTCTTTCCTACCTCCAGGAGTATATAACTCAGATCCTTAGTGTAAGATCCCCAGGAATACCACTGCTCTCACATGGTGAACATTTTTTTAATGCAGGGTTAGGCTTAGGTCTGAATTCCACAAGACATCCTCCCCCTCTTCTACGGAAGTTCCACGGCACTTGTTTTGCAGCATATCAGCCTAACCTCAGTGCCTTGAAATGGGGCTTTAAGCCTTTGAGAACTGAGATTTCCTGAAACCATGGCCCCTGCCCCAGGCGTTTTGCCACATCAGGATGTCAAGACACCTGATGACACTGTTGGTTTGTCCTCTGTGCCCCAGAAAATCTATCCTGCAAGACAGCTACTTCAATTACGTCATTGAAATGTTGCAAGCCACAGCTCGCAATGCCAAAGGAATGCCGGGAGAGTAGTAAGTGAGGTGGGTAAGTGGTTGTGAAAGCGGCCACAGACCAGACCCACAGAGCTGGTCCAAGGTTAAGTGCCTTAAATTTGCCAATCCTGTGCTCAGCTCCCCTTTGAAAGGAGAAGGTCTTTGTCCTCTGCTTAAGCAGCTGGGCTAGAAGTGCCTTTGGACTTCTAATGTTGACTACCCTTCAAAGCCTCCTAGATCAAGGAGGCTCTGCCAAACTCTGCCAAACTCCACCTCTGTTATTCCTCGTCAGAGAACCAGTCAGTCATTCTAGTCTTCCAGCTCTTGAACTGATCTTATGACTTGAACTGATCTTAGACCCCATTCTTGTTAAGTAAAGGAAGAGTTAGGGAGGCTGAGGTGGGCGGATCATGAGGTCAGGTGATCAAGACCATCCTGCATCCTGGCTGACAAGGTAAAACCCTGTCTCTACTAAAAATACAAAAAATTAGCTGGGCATGGTGGCACGCACCTATAGTCCCAGCTACTCAGGAGGCTGAGGCAGGAGAGTCGCTTGAACCCAGGAGCCGGAGGTTACAGTGAGCTGAGGTCATGCCACTGCACTCCAGCCTGGGCAACAGAGAGAGACTCCATCTCAGAAGAAAAAAAAGGAAGAGGTAAAAGGAAGGCAACATTTAATAAGTACCTATTGTACCCTTTTATGTGTTTGTTGTGATAATCCTCACAGAGACCCTCTCAGGTAGGGGACTGATGGAAACTCGTTGCTATTAAACTTTTTTCTTGAGGAACTTTGCTTATCAAGTGCATATACACTTAATATTTTCCACGCAAGAGAGCATTCTAAGCTAATTTGTGCAGTGTGACTATATTAAGCACTAAGCTTCCTTAGAGCTGGCCTATCAGAGATGCCACTGCCCTTTCTCCAGGTGTGTCTGAAATGCCTGCCAAAGGATGGCCCTTAGCCAGTTAACAGCCTTATAGCCTATCCTCATTGCTTACTGCCACCCGCCAGCTGGGGGTCCAAGGCAGTACTATCCAGTTTATTCACCAGACCTGCCTCCAGACATCTACTTCTTTTCAAAAATTAGTGTTTCCCATCAAGGAGCACGTTCTGGAGCATTTCCCACAGATGTCCCAAAGAACACTGTCCAGGGCTGTGTTGTACACTGGTAACAGCATTAGACTAAGTGGAACTTCCCAGCAGGCTGCTTTAGAATCCACTCATTTGACTAGATAGGATGTAATTGGCTGTCTTTTAAAAAAAAAAAAATCTGATAGGCATATCTTGCCCATTCAATATGGAATGTTCTCCAAATATTTAAGCCCATATTTTAAGGTTTTGTGGTTCCTGGGCCACAATGGGTGATGTTACTAATAGAAGGAAGCTGGGTTTGCAAGGTCTTTGGGCTGTGCAAGAGTAAACATTAAAGCTTGAGTTGTATCCAGCTGGCAAGCATGGAAGTCTTTGAAGAATGTAATATAAGAAGGAAAAAGAATGTAAAGCTTTTTGTACCAAATGAGAGTAGGAGCCTCTGGAGCCCAGCCAGCCAGTAGGCCCAATGTGGGCAATAACAAATGCTTTTCCCTGTGTAAAAGTCTCTCTGGAAGGGACATTCCATCTCCATGGTGCACTGTCAACTAGAGATTGGCCCCAGGCAGGTGGGAGGAAGCCCTTTGGGTTGGTGAGTATCCAACCTGCTGTGCATTTGACAGAATCTCTAAATGGCTAGGTAATGGATGCCCAGCAGGATCACAAATTTAAATGAGGCCTCTGTGTACAGAAAGAGGAATAAGTACAGATGACTTTCCTACCACTAGATTTTTGGGGAGGGTCACCATGGAATGTTGACAATTACTTAAAATAATTTAAGCTCCCTTGCTGAATTCCTGTCCTGTCCCTGAAGAATCAGATGGTCATATAGCCATAGGCACCCACGCGAAATCTCCCTAGGAGATGGACTAATGCTAGAATCGAAGACCTGAGTAAAGGGCTTCTTTGCCTTCTCAGAGCCAGGAGAATGAGAGAGTGGTTGCACTGGTTGTGTTAAATGTATAAAAAGCTATATGTTCATCAGTTTACTCATTTCTGATGTTTCTGCTGTGTAGATGAATAAAATGTAGTGTGCAAATTATTTGAAAATCCCAGAAGGAAGGTACTTTACAAATACAGTATTCTTTTTTTTAACAAATAAACTTTTTTTTTTAATAAACTTACCATTTTTATAGCACTGTTTTTGCCAAAAGTTGTGAAATCACTTGTGTACATGGGGAAGTGGCGGTTAAATATCTGCCCTGAAGTCATTCCACCACCGAATCAGCACTGGAAATCTCATCTCTTGCTTTGCCAGACTATTTTAAGAGCTGTCCCTGTTGGAACATAACAACTAGACAGACTCATGTAGCATTAGAATTGGAAGGCATTTTTAAAGACATCTGGTTCTACTTATACACAATTCCCCCCTACCAACTACCTATGAAGAGCCCTTCTGTCATATGGAGCTCTATCCTGGGATAATTCTATTTTAGGAACTATTAGATTGTCATATTAAGCCCAAAGCTGCCTCATGTCCCAGATCTGGAGTACTACTGCCTTGCCCCTACATCATGTTAGAACTTGAATAGTCCTCTTGGGGCTTCATCTTGATTGGATGGGGACTCAAACCCGGCTCAAGAAGATACAGTGTTACGTATTACAAAGCTTCCAGTTAGGGTTCACAGCCCCATTGGGAAGATAAGAAGGTGCCTTAAGGCCAGGAG
This sequence comes from Cebus imitator, assembly GCF_001604975.1. Taxonomy (NCBI): domain Eukaryota; kingdom Metazoa; phylum Chordata; class Mammalia; order Primates; family Cebidae; genus Cebus; species Cebus imitator. The sequence continues at coordinate 551,221 of NW_016107970.1, read as the reverse complement.
TGGTGGCTCATGCACCTGTAATCCCAACATTTTGGGAGGCCAAGGCAGGCATATCACCTGAGGTTCTGAGTTAAGACTAGCTTCTGGGCCGGGCACTGTGGCTCAGGTCTGTAATCCCAGCACTTAGGGAGGCTGAGGCAGGTGGATCACCTGAAGTCAGGAGTTCAAGACCAGCCTGACCAACATGGAGAAACCCCGTCTCTACTAAAAATACAAAATTAGCCAGTGTGTGGTGACGCATGCCTGTAATCACAACTACTTGGGAAGCTGAGGCAGAAGAATCACTTGAACCCAGGAGGCGGAGGTTGTGATGAGCCAAGATGGCACTACTGTACTCCAACCTGGGCAACAAGAGTGAAACTCTGTCTCCAA
>NW_016107970.1:534660-550630 GCF_001604975.1 Cebus imitator | reverse complement strand
GCCTCCCCATGGGAATACAGTTGGGCAGGAAGATGGTTCCTATCAATTAGCAAGAAGCACACATTTGTCCTGAGGCACAAAGCATAGCCAGCGGCAGGTGGGCTGGATTTTATCCCCTGCTGGTTCATTCAGTCAGGTGTGCTTGTACAGTGATCACTACACAGCCATTCTTCTTGACCCTGTTTTAACCACTTGTCCTGATGTGATTAAGAAAAGGGCTCTCCCGGCCAGGCACAATGGCTCACACCTGTAATCCTGGCACTTTGAGAGGCCAAGGTGGCAGATCACCTGACGTCAGGGGTTCGAGACCAGCCTGGCCAACATGGTGAAAACCCATCTCTACTAAAAATACAAAATATTAGCCAGGCTACGTGTAATTCCAGCTCCTTGGGAGGCTGAGGCACAAGAATCACTTGAACCCAGGAAGCAGAGGTAGCAGTGAGCCAAGATGGCACCATTGCACTCCAGCCTGGGCAACAAAAGCAAAACTCTGTCTCAGAAGGAAAAGAAATGCGCTCACCAACAGGTTTTCTGCTTCCATTTCTACTTTCCACTGGGTCCAAGAAGGTTTCTCCCTCTTCAAGTCATTGCGCAGTCTATTCTGCTCTATCTTCAAGTCATTGTGTGGTTTACTCTCTATTCTCATTATGTTCTACTTCTCTAAAGCACAGGGCCTTGTCGCACATAACCTTTGCCTCACCAATGTTATCACTTCAGCTTCCCACACTTGGCAGCCTGCACCCATGCACCATTCAGGTGATCTGCCCAAGTGTCATCACACAAGGGCTCCAAGAGATGCTGAGACCACCTTCGAGACAGAGTGCCAGGCACACTTCTGATATGTGACAGTATTTCCACTCTTGGAATCATTTAAGAAACATCCAGGAGTGCACTCGTAGCCTGTAAGTTTTTGGTGAAGCTGGTCAGTTATTTTCCCCTCACTATCCTGTTCCCTTTTCCCAGATTCCTCCAGGTTTCTCACCTTCCCCTTTGCTTATCAACACTGGTCAAGTTAATCCTTACCTACTCTACACTGACACCTACATGTGTCTACTTAGAATGGATGTCCTCTGTTCTCTACCGCCTTATTTCAAATAAGTGTTGACCAGTCGGGAAACACGTCTTGGACATTGATTTCTGGCTAGTACACTGTGTACTTGTACGCAGGAAAGCAAAAAGTATCTGATGAAAGCGGCCCTCCTCCGGAGTTTGCTGAGCCACAGGAAGCATAAGCGCTTGGATTTCTTAAGAAACAGCCAAGGGTTTGTGTCTGCTTCTCTAGATCCACCGCAGCCCCGGCCAGAGGCAGACATGGGGCGACAGGTTGAGAGAGCGTCCTAGAGGACTCACCGTTAGCCGGTGCAGGCTGCAAAATGTGCGCGGTGGCGGAGGGAGGCTCCTCCAGCCACGTGCACGGCGACAATCGCAGGTAGAGCTGGAATGAGGGCTGCCCCGAGGTCCCCACCTGCCGGCGCTTGCCACGCAGGAACAGGGCAAACGGAACCCCTAGGCATCTCGGTTTTAGAGCGGTCTTCAGGCCACAGCCCTCCGCGCCCAGGTCCTCCGAAGTTGGGACGCCGCCCACGTTTCTCCCGTGACGCGGGCGCGGGGGCTCGGGAGTTGTAGTCTCCGGCAGGGCGCGGGCGCCGGGGCCGGGGCTACGCGGACTCCACGTCCCGGCGGGCGGCGCGGCGAGGCCTGGGGCCGCCAGGGGCGGGGCCGCTCGGCCCTTTAAACCTTTCAGGGCTGCTCCGAGGGCCGCAGCTGGAGTCGGCGCCACGAGGGGGCCGAGCAGGGCGCGGCGGCGGCTGGGCACTCCCGGGAGGTGCGTACTGGGCTCCTTCCTTTCCTCCGGGCTTCCAGGAATCACCTGGGGAGTATCGCGTCCCGGGTCCCCGGGGGTCACCGGCCGCAGGCTCCGGCCCCAGCCAGGGTCCCCGCGCCCAGGCGAGCGGGTGCCGGGCCGGGCTTCCCGCGTGAACCCGCCCCTCGCCCAGGGCGCCGATGGTCAGGTGGTTTTGCCTGCGCTCCGCCGCCTCGCCACCACTCCACTGGGCCCGCACCCAGCCTCTCCTTGGCGTGGCCTCATCGGTTGTCCAGCCCTTCTCCCAGCCCTGGTCCCTCAGAAGGAGGGTAACTCCCTTCCAGATGTTACGATTCGCCTACATCTCTCAGCACGCCGTTGGCATTTGGGTTGACCGCGGAAGCCCCCAATGCCCGTGGGTGTCTACGTTCTGGCATGGGGTCAGCCCAAACTTTGGACTCTCTGAGACCCCAACAGGAGCGCTGGATAAGGTGTTGACCTCCTTTACCCTCCCCCTTCCTGGCCAGTCACCCACGACTGGACTTTGATCTGCCTCTCTCCACCAGGCCAGGGCAGCTGATGGTTGTGGCAGAAACATCTCAAGGTAGCTGGTCCGCCCCTACTTCCCCATCTACCTCTTGTCCTGCCCCCCCACACCACCACCACCCTGGCTCCCCTCCCTCATGACCGCCTGGATCCTCCTGCCTGTCAGCCTGTCAGCATTCTCCATCACTGGCATATGGACTGTGTGAGTAAATCGGGGTGCGGGGGTTGTGGGGGGACAACAGGAGCTTGTCACACACAAAGTCCCTTGTCCTGTTGTAGGCTCTAGGGTTGTACCCAGGGTCACTCTGGCTTTCTCCAAAGCCTGGCCTGGTGCCTAGGCACACAGCCCCTTGGGACAAGCTGGCACCACTGCTGTCCACCAGGGTGGCCCTGACAAATATACTTCTGGCCAGGGTAACTTCCAGAGGGCCTCTAGCTGGGGGCCATGCTGCAGATGCTGGTGTGGCATCATTCAGCAACAGTGAGGCTGAATAGGCCCCAGAAATCAAGGTGGAAGAAAAGGGTTATGGGGTGGATTAAGGGGGGGCTTGGGAAGGCTGAACCAGGAGAGGCATGAGGGCAGGATGACAGTTCTGTTCCCACAGGTATGCCATGGCTGTGATGAACCACCATGTATGCCCCGTGGAGAACTGGTATGAAGCACTGCAGACAACCTCACTCTAAAGTTTCCTTCATCTCTGTCCCCTCTTGAGCCCAGCCAGACTGCTGAGCCTCACTGCTTTTCTCTGAAATTGGTCCCTTGCATGGCTTCATAGCACCTACCCACTTCCCACCATCCTTTTGCCCCTTTGGCTACTGCTTCAGGCAGGCCCTGGGAAGTGGGATCTTTTGTCCCTGCAGGGGAAGTCTGGGAGAGAGTCCCCTATGAGGTCTGAGGCTATAGGCCAAGGGCCTAGGGGCAGTCCCTTCCCCCAGTCTACTCCCTGTCCCACCTACCAGGTCCTACAACGAGTCCTGCTCTCCTGACCCTGCTGAGCAAGGGGGCCCCAAGACCTGCTGCACCCTGGACGATGTCCCCCTCATCAGGTAAGGCCTGGACATTGGGCAGGTTAGGAACACTGGGCAGGTCAGGAAGATCTAAGATCCTCCCAGACAGCCCCTCAAGCAAAGAGCTGTCCTTGGGTCTCAGGAATAATAAATATCCTAAGGGCCACTTAATAACAATACTACTTGGCAGTTGCTATGGGGCAGGCACTCTGCTGAGTGCTTTATATGCATTGTCTCTTTTCATCCTCCCAGCAGGAGGCAGCTGTTGTCTGACCATTTTATAGGTGAGGAAACAGCTCAGTATCACTCATGCAGATCACACAGATAATAAGTGGAGGCACCCGGATTTAAGCTCAAGCCCTCAGATTGCCCAGCCCGTGTTCTAGCTCGAGGATAGCCAGACCACCTGCAGGGCTCAGCAGAGTCTCAGGGTTACCCAAACACTCCTGGGCGCTCCCTTCTCTCTGACACACATGAGCTCTCCTTTGGCGGCTCAGCCTGGAACCAGTTGTTCATGAGGGACCCTGGCTTTTCACACAAATCAGTGTGAAAAGGTGGCCTACCTGCTAAAGAGCAGGTGCAGGTAAAGCAGGGGAGAGCCAGTGAGCCAGAATGGGGGCCCCCCGGGCCTCCTGCCCCCTCTTACTCTGTCCTTCCCCCTCCTCGCAGCAAGTGTGGCTCCTATCCCCCAGAAAGCTGCCTCTTCAGCCTCATTGGCAACATGGGTGCTTTCATGGGTGAGTTGTACCCTTAGCCCTGACCCTGCCTGTCCAGCCCAGTGCCTCCCATGCAGAAAGGCCCAGGAAGCCCTTGGTGCAGCCCTCCCCACCAAGGGCTAAGGCAATAGAGGCAACTTCTCTTCCCTTCCTTGAAGGTCAAAGGCTGACTCCCACACAGCCACCCTGCTGGCTGGAGCCTGAGGAAACCTAGTTCACCACCCGCCTGTCCATTCCCTTTCTGCCTCTCAGATGGGGCAGGAGCACCAGAGCGGTGGGGAGCGGGAAGCTGACAGGTTCATTGGGCGGGGCCAGGGCTGGAGGAACGCCCCAATCTTGCTCTCCTCCCCCAGTGGCCTTGATCTGCCTCCTGCGCTACGGGCAGCTCCTGGAGCACAGTCGGCACTCTTGGGTTAACACCACGGCGCTCATCACTGGCTGCACCAACGCTGCAGGCCTCTTGGTGGTCGGCAATTTTCAGGTGCTTCCCCTCCTCCCCTGCAAACCTTGAACTTTATCTAACAAGGCCTGGCTGCCTACAGGGGGTGGCACCTCAAGGTTGGGGCCGGAAGGAGACAATGAGAAAGGAGGGGGAGAAAGGAAGAGGGAGAGAGAAGATCCATTGAAGGAGGGGTGGAGGGGTTTGGCTGCAGCCACATCACCGACTGACCCCTCTCTGAGCCCAGGTGGATCATGCCAGGTCTCTACACTACATTGGAGCTGGTGTGGCCTTCCCTGCGGGGCTGCTCTTTGTCTGCCTGCACTGTGTTCTCTCCTACCAAGGGGCCACCGCCCCCCTGGACCTGGCTGTGGCCTATCTTCGAAGTGTGCTGGCTGTCATCGCCTTCATCACCCTGGTCCTCAGTATCCTTCTATGATGGGGCAGCCGGGAACTCATCCTCTAGCTCAACCTTTCTCCCTCCCAAGAGGATGGGGGGGGGGGTGGAGGCCTAACTCTGCCATGTGGTCTGCTCCCTTTGGGGAGGTGAGGCCTGGGACTGCAGAGGGTTGTTTCCAGGTTTCCATATGTCCTACTGAACATTTCCTTAACCCCATTTCAGGTGGAGTCTTCTTTGTCCATGAGAGTTCTCAGCTGCAACATGGGGCAGCCCTGTGTGAGTGGGTGTGTGTCATCGATATCCTCATTTTCTATGGCACCTTCAGCTACGAGTTTGGGGCAGTCTCCTCAGACACATTGGTGGCTGCACTGCAACCTACCCCTGGCCGGGCCTGCAAGTCCTCCGGCAGCAGCAGCACCTCCACCCACCTCAACTGTGCCCCTGAGAGCATCGCTATGATCTAAGGTCTGGGGAGGGTGGCTGGCCCGGCCTCCGCAGCACCCCACCCTATATCTTCTTTGCATTTATTTTGTACCAAAAACAATTTTGAGAAAGTATTCTGTTGGGATCTGGGCTTCCTCACTTCTGGAGAAATGGCCATCCCACATCCACCTGTGCCATAGAGGAGTGGGCCCTGCCAGCTGCCACAGCTGCATGACCTCCTTCCCCACCCCATGGTGTCGTTTTGTTTTTAAAGGTCACCTGTCCTCACTCACCCAGCCAGCCCTTCAGGTGCCTTCTACTCCCAGTGCCAGAGCCAGACCACTGGGGTTTCCTGCTGCAGGAATTGGGGGCTGGGAACAGCAGTGGGGATAGAAGTCTGGTGGAGGTGGAGTGGGTACGCCTTAGCCTATGGAAAGGCCCATTTCTGGGCCCATTGAGCTGCACTGGGATTCTTCACTCTGCCCCTCACTTCCTTTAGGGCAAATAACACAGCAGAACCACGTGGGTATTTTAGTACTTTTTTTTATATTAAAAGAATTCTAATTTGCATGTTTGTAGTCTGTTCTGGAGAGTCGGGAAAGGGGGGACCTGATCTGGGATGGCTTTCCAAAAGCCAAGGATGGGAGAAAGCCCTTGCCCCCCAGGACAGTGCTGAGCATACTTTGCTGCCAGAAACAAAGGATGGCAGGTACCATTCAAATACCCGTTGAAGGGCTTGAAACCCTTCTAGGCCTCTAAACAATCTAAAGAACTGACTTGATCTAATAATCTCACCCATCCCCCACTGAGTCTGGTTTGAACTTTGATTCCTTAGTAAGAGGCAGGGGTGGAAGGTGGGGGTAGTACAGAGAGCAACTTTAAAATATTAAAAGCAGCTTTCTCAATAGAGAAAAAGAAAACCTCTGGGATTCCAAAGTTAACTAGAAATTGCAGTGAGAGGAGGCTGCAGGCTCGTTTATCAGCTTTAAGTAATTAACTGGGTGCCAGACCCTGACACATTTTGCCTTCCAACCATGAACACATAGGCCCAAGCCCTGGCTGGTGCAGTAATCCACTGCCATGAGTCTAGATGGGCCAGCAGGGAGGGAAACCATGGCCTACTTCTGCGGTTTAGGACCACCTTCCCCAATAGCAGTAGAGACCTGAAGGAGGATGCAGAGCCCCTGACCAGGTCTGTGATCAATACAGCCTCAGGGTGAGTACAGAAACCTTTAATGAGGATTCAAGGTTTGTAAGGAAGACGCAGAGGGCCGGTGCTCAGCCCCAGCCTCCTCACGTGTACATGGCTCCATGGAGGTTCTCCAGTCGGTGCTGCTGCTGCTGTTTTCGAGCCTGAAGGAAAGAGGGCACACTGGGCAGGGGCCAAAACTGAAGGCCTGTGGGTGAGGGGATGGGCAACTATCATGGGGCTGGCTCTGTTTTCAGGCCTCTGGCATCTGCATTGCTGAGGCTCTTACCACAAACCAAAGTCACTAAGAAGCCAGCCAGAGCCAGGGACTCTGAGGCCTGGTCCAGTCTTGCTGAGGTGGAAAGTGATGGCAGCAAGTACAGGACTGAGGAAGCCTATTACGACCCCTCCACTTAACCATCAGCCCCTACCTTATCTCGTCTGTGCTCCTCATAGGTGTCATCATCAGTGGGCAGCTCATGGCGGCACAAGGGACAGGAATTTGTCTGAGAAAAGTAGAGTAGTGTATAGCCTTGGTCTGATCTTCATAAGCTGATAACCACCTTCCCTGCTCCCAAGTGCCTCCCTTCTTTGATCCCCCAACAGTCTGTGAACAGAAAGAAGCTTGAGTACTGGGCCCAGAGCAGAGTGAGAGCTGGAAGAAGAAAAGCAGTACCTTGCTTAGCCAGGGCAGAATGCAGCTGGAATGGAAAAGGTGATGGCAAGGCATCTCAATGGCAGTCTCCTCCTCCTCAAATTCCAAAAGACACACGGGGCACTTGAGCTCTTTAGGAAGGAGTGCTGATCAGGAGAGATGCTACAGTCCCTGCCTCCCAAGCTCCCACTCCTGAAGGACACTTGCCCCACCTGGCCTGGAAAACTTAGGGACCAGACCACAGTCTGACTTGGGGAAGGGGTAGGTCTGGCCCACATAGCAGAAAATATTAGTGTCCTCACCAGCCTGAGAGCCTCTGATGACCGTCCTGGGGAGGTTCTCAACCACAGTCTTGGCAGCTGGTGGAGGCAGGTGGTGGTCCCAATCTACTACCAACCCCAAGTCTTCAAAGTCCATCCTATTGAAAAGTGACCTGGGGAAGAGGATGTAAAGTCAGAACAAAGGAAAACTATGCTTTCTCTTTGCCCCCATAATGCACTGGACAGTAACCTATAAACACCCTGCCCAGCTAGTAGGAATAATAGCTTCTGTTAGTAGTTAGTAGATGCTCACTAGATAAAAAGCACGATGGGAAATAGTTTACAGCTGCTACCAGACCGCCGCAGCACGTAACTTTTTTTATTCCCATTTTATACATGAGGCAACAGTCTCAAAGAAGTTACTCAGGCCACGCAGAATAACCTTGTGGAGCCAGATTCCAAGTCGGCAGTGCCTGCTGTTCCTGATGAATATACCCACTCACAGCACACGGCCCCAACCCTGCCCCCATGCCTCACCTTCTCCGGGACCTCCCAGAGCCTGCTGTCCGTCCACCACTCTCCAGCTCGTCTTTTCCTCAATTCCCTTGCCCAGGCAGCCCAACGGACGGCCCAAATTATCGAGATGCTCATTCCCACACCCCTCAATCTCACCGCCCGGACTAACACTGCAGATTACTCATCCGTCCTCCCCAGAGTCAGCTGCCTCCGGTAATCCGCCTTCTCCAGCCAGCCCCAGCCCAGAAACCTGCTGGCTGGACCCCATCCCCAAGCCCCGCGCACCCACCTTGCGAGCTCCAGCAGCATGTTGGTTCGAGTCTCCTGCTCGGGGTCTAACGGCTCGCAGTCGTGTTCGTCGAAATAGGACGCCATGGCTGCCCAGTCGTCTGACACAGCTCTCGGACCCGGCTTGATCGCGGCCTAGCGGCGCTGGCCAATAAACTGACGAGCTGAGGGAAGCTGGCCAATCAGAGTATCCGTGGGACGGGCACAGTGGCTCGTTAACACAACGGAAAGCGGAAGTACTAATTCAGCCGCCTCTCATTGGCTTAAATAGGTCAGGTGACCAGATCCTAACGCCAATGACAGAGATCTGGACTTGTGAGGAAGCATTTGTTTTGGAATCGGAGCCAAGACTCAATTCCCGGGAATTTCCGGCGGTGGTCGCATCCAACTGTCTGATCTGTAAGGGTCGTCAATCTGCCCTGAGGCTCAGAGGGCTTTAACAGTGCAGATGCTAGAGACCTCTCGGAGAGAAGGCAGCGCTGGCCCAGGGGTTCAGGTTCCTGCGGGCGTTGGGCCAGGGCACTTCTCGATGCGCTGTCCCGGTCCCCACCGGACGATTCTGTCCCGCGGCGCTCTAGAGGGTTCAGGAGATTGCGTTTGATTCCTCCCCAACCCCCGAAAAAAAAATTCCTGCTCATTTCTTATGTGTTAGGCGTAATAATAAAAGGTGGGGCAAGCCTCCTCAACCGAGAGAGACAGGCCCCTCTGCCGGGGAGCTGGGGCCTCAACCAGCTCATGGGACTGTTAACTTCAGCCCGTTGCTGTCCTTAGCTTCTGTAAAACTAGTGGCTTGTACTAACACCTTTTCATTCCTTCCTACACATGAATCACCTGAGGAAAGAATGGGCGCGGAGGATACCTTCAAAGATTCCGATTTAACTGATCTGTGGTGGGGCCTGGGCAAAGACATTTGTATAAATTCTACAGGTGAAGCAGGTTTAAGAGCCACTGCACTGAATGATTTGGATGATAGGTACTATTTAGCATCTAGAACTGTTAGACTGATGAATGTTTTACACACCGATCATCCCCTCAGTAGTCCCAGGAGCTAAGCATCATTATGCCTTTTTAACCTCAGAAGTGGCTTGCCCAAATTTGCAGTCTTTAAGTGGTGCTGCAGACCAACTGCAGGGCCAAGTGCTTTCCTCCATCTTTCCCAAGAGAGGTGACTCACGCCTGTAATCCCAGCACTTTGGGAGGCCAAGGCGGGCGGATCATGAGGTCAGGATTTCGAGACCAGCCTAGCCAACACAGTGAAACCCCGTCTCTACTAAAAATACAAAAAAAAAAAAGAAAGAAAGAAAAAAAGAAAAGCCAGGTCTGGTGGCAGCGCCTGTAATCCCAGCTCCTGGAGAGGCTGAGGCAGGAGAATCGCTTGAACCTGGGAGGCAGAGGTTGCAGTGAGCCAAGATCGCACCATTGCGCTCCGGCCTGGGAGACAGAGCGAGACTCCGTCTCAAAAAAAGAAAAAGAAAAAAAAAAAAGATGGTAATGAGCTCAGTGAAACTAACTCGCTCTGTAATGGGTAACACTCCACACAACTCACACTTATTCTGGTTTCTGTTAGTAGCCCTCACTCTACCCAGCAAGGAACTGCTTATGTTATACACTTGACCCTGAATTCCCCTTGCCACTCACGCTTGAGTTTAAGCTACAGTTAAGTAGCCCAGGCAGAGACTGCCCTGTTTCCACAGTGTTGGTGTGCTTTCTTTCCTTCTTCCATGCCTTTGCCCAGTGATATTTGCTGTGGCCCTAAAGGCACTGCCTGCCCGGCCCTGAATGGCCCTGTAGCTTTGAAAAGTCTGAATTCAGGTTGGATATGTGGCTCACGCCTGTAATCCCAGTACTAAAGGCAGAAGAACTGCTTGAGCTCAGGAGTTAGAGACCAGCCTGGGTGACTTAAAGAGACCCCCTCAAAAGAGGAAGGGAGAAAAAGAGGGAGGGAAGGAGGGAGGGAGATGGGAATATCAACAAGCGCTTTAAGATCCCCCATCTCTTGGTGTCACTTCCCCATCTGCAATCTAATGTAAAGCTTGAGGTAGAATGTGGAAAGAGAAATTGGGGAGTGGGAAGTGTTCAAAGGGGAAACCATTTATCTGAAGGTGAAAGCCATATGAAAAAAATTGGGGGCCAGGTGCGGTGGCTCACACCTGTAATCCTAGCACTTTGGGAGCCTGAGGCAGGTGGGTTACCTGAGGTCAGGAGTTCAAGACCAGCTTGCCCAACATTGTGAAACTTTGTCTTTACTAAAAATACAAAAATTAGCTGGGCGTGGTAGTGGATACTTGTAATCCCAGCTACTCAGGAGGCTAAGGCAGGAGAATCTCTTGAACCCAGGAGGTGGAGGTTGCAGTGAGCCAAGATCATGCCATTGTACTCCAGCCTGGGGAACAGAGCAAAAACTCTGTATCAAAAACAAAATTTTTATTTTATTTTTTTTATTTTATAGAGACAAGATTTCACCATGTTGGCCAGGCTGGTCTCGAACTCCTGACCTCAGGTGATCCACCCAAAGTGCTGGGATTACAGACGTGAGCCACCACACCCAGTCACAAAAAAATTTTTTTAAGTGCTTTCTTTTTTGTCATCCCAACTACAGTCTCATTGGTCCTCTAAGCATCCCCAAGATGACAGAAACATAATGATTTCATTCTCAGAGAAACAGGCTCTGAGATAGGGAGGACTGGTTCCAGGGTCTGGTTTGAGGGGCATTGTGTTCTTGCACCCACACTCCCTGTCTCTGTAGGGATGGATCAAGTAGGGAAAGGAGAGGAAGGAGCCATCTCCCAGGGGTGGAGTTCTTTGGGTGATGGGCTTTCTAAGCAGCCCTAGGGGTCTCTACTCTAGGACATGGGACTAACCAACCTGGAACATGGGACTAACCAAACTGTTGACCTTCACACACATATACCAGCTTTTAATCAAACAGCAGCTTTTACTAAGCTCCAGGTAGGGCTGGCCCAGCATGGCCAGTACAGCAGGTTGCCCTCAAGGGCCAGTCTGTGGCATGACAGGAAATGCAGGGGTGCACATGTTGGGGCTGCCCTTTGGCACTCACTGGGGTGGGTCAGGGGAGAGCAAACATCAAGGTTCTCTGGAGACCAGAACCAGCCAGTGCAGCCATTTGGCTTCTCTCTCAGGACCAGCTGGGTCAGTCCCCAGGCCCTGAGGCAGTGCCTGCATCCTTGGTCCGTGGGGCACTACTGCTGTCACTGCTGTGAGGGAGAAAGACCACCAACAGCACAATCAGGATGATGAGCAGGCCACCGCCCAATAGTCCCAAGAAGATCCGGAAACGGATGTTCTCCCAGCGCTTCTTCTGGGCCAGGGTCTTTGTAGTCTTGCTGAAGGCTGAGCTCTGCAGACACCCCCAGACAGAGTGGGAATTAGTTGGCACCCCCTTGGCCCAGAAGCCAGCTCCTCCCAACCCCATCTCAGTAAGGCTTCGTCTCCTCCTGCATCCTCCCCATCTTGTCTGCTCCCTTTCTGTACCATCAGAACCCTCCCAGCCTGTCCTCATCGCAAACATAAGTGTGGCCCTTGACTTTCAGCCATAGCAGCTCACCTTCAGTTAACAATGCCAGTCCTCAGGCTGGGCACAGTGGCTCATGCCTGTAATCCTAGCATTTTGGGAGGCTGAGGTGGGAGGACTGCTTGTGGTCTAGGAGTTCAAGACCAGCCTGGGCAACACAGTGAGACCTCATCTCTACAAAAAATCAAAAATTAGCTAGGCATGGTGGTGCATACTTGCAGTCTCAGCTCCTCAGGAGGCTGAGGCAGGAGGATCACCTGAACCTCAGAGGTAGAGGCTGCAGCAAATTGTGATCATGCCACTGTACTAGCCTGGGCAACAGAGTGAGACCCTGTCTCAAAGAAAAAAGGAAAACAAAAAACAATGCCAGTCTTCTACCTTTAGGAAGGTCCATAGCTTCAAACCAAGGCCTTCTTATTTTGTGGGGTCTACCTGTTGCATAACTAGGCTATGGGTGCTTGAGGAAACCCAGAGGCCCCACACTGGCCCCCAAGAAGGCCTCAGCCCCACCAAGGACCTGTAGGTCCTGAATACAGCCCAAGAGAGCCTTTGCCAAGCCTCTCCCCACCCCTCCATGCTCCCCCAGGCCTCACACCATATCCAGGAGTTGGTCTGAACGCTGCTCCAGTTCGGCCAGCTTCCCATCACGCTCCAGGACCTTGTCGAAGTTGTTAAGCATGATTTCCGTCACCTCGTTCGCCTGCTGCTGGCACCGCTCCAACTCTTTCCCTGCCTGGGCACCAAGCCCAAGGTCAGAGCTGTATGAGGCCCCCACCTGTCCCTCATCTGGCCCGGAGATCTAGAAGCCTCCTTCTCCCTCTGTAGGTGGGCACAGCATGAAAGTAACAGCATCCTTCGTGGAAGGGTATGATGTGTGCGGAGTGAAGGGCAGCATACCTTTGGTCTCACAAGCTCCTCCCCTTGCACATCAAGGCAGGGCCTAGGACCTAGGTCAGTCCTGGCTTCTAGCACCTTAACTTCCTCTAAGCTGTCCCAAGGTGGGATCTTCCCAGGACCCCATTCTCCCACAAAGCAGATTCTTTTCTCACCTGCTCCAGAATGGCCTCTACCCAATCAATGCACACCTGCCCTAAGGTTTCCCACTGGCCTAAGAAGGCAGCAAAGAATGGGTAACCAAGTTACTTGGCTAGAACACACAGGGAGGAGACCTACCCTCCAGGGCTAGAAAGGTAATTTTGAAGTAGCACACATCATAGTCTCTGCCTAACCCCTCTATCCCAAACTGAGAAGCTCAGATCTCCCCCCTTGGGCCTCTGACTGGTCAGCCCAGTGCCTCTTCCCCTGATCCTGCTCCCTAGATCACTGCCAAAACTTCCCTCTCTGCCTGGGAACCTCAGTGGTACCAGCCTCTGGCCTCCAGCCTTCCGGTCAGCCAAGATTCTCACTGGGGTCTAACTCACAGAGATGAGACCAGCCCTTGGATTTCCCAGCCTGGGCAGCGGCCTCACCTAACAGAAAACACCAGCTCATTTCAGAGGACTGGGAAGGGATGTGTTGGATCCAAGCTGGGGGAGGTTGAAAGGACAGAGAAGAGAGAAAGTCCGGGTCACGTGCAAGAAAGGCATTGGGCTTTGGGTGCATGTAACAGAGAGACACCCCAGGCATGAGGCCCTGGTATAAGCTGGAAGCCTAGGAGCAGGTCCAGGGACATTTCAGGGAAATGAATACCAGAGGATTAGCAAACCACAGAAACTCCTTCCTCTCAGCCTAGTTCCCCACAGCCCATCCCTGTTCCCTTCCCCTCCTCACAAGAAGGCCAAGCTTCTTTTCCTGCCAGCCCATGTCACCCATTGTCTACAACAGACATTTTGGCACTTGAGTGAATTCCACTTAAGACCAGAAAACTTAAGAAGTGTTAGAAGAGATCTGATAGTCACAGAGGGCCACCGCCTCGCACTCAGGCAAGAATTCTCCTTCAGGATCCTTGCAGCTGCTTGGCACACAGCCTCCAAGAATTCCCAGTGTATGAGTCTTATCTCCCCAGCTGGACCACAAACTCCCAGAGTGGGGGCAAGGGGCAGTGCCCTGCCTCTGTCCACCACCACCCCACCAGGAGGCCAGCACAGTGCTGACCATTGCAAGCAAGGACTCAGTGAGTGGGCTAATTACATTAAAGCCTAACCAAAAGTAACTCTTATTCTCAAGAGATGTTCTCTCAGCATGTTTTTCTAGCCTAGCATGAGTTTCGAGGAGCAGGCATTTGAAACCCAAATAGGTCAATATTTACCCATGAAGTAGAAGAGCAACCTGCTTCAAGAGGGGTCAGGCAAACCACTGTAGGGGAGGGTGTGCTCACAGACTGAGGGAGGCAGTAAGCAGGGAACACAGAGGAACATTGAAGAGAGCAAGGAAGCTGCACTCTTTACCTTTTCCTGAGTCAACCGTCACCACTATTATTACTACTATAGCATTCAACAAGGCTCTATCATTTAACCCTTTGAACTTTCCCAGATTCCAACAGCAGGCCAGGCCGGGCATGGTAGCTCACACCTGTAATCCCAGCACTTTGGGAGGCTGAGGCGGGCAGATCACTTGAGGCCAGGAGTTCAAGACCAGCCTGGCTAACATGGTGAAACCCTGTCTCTACTGAAAATACAAAAATTAGCCAGGCATGGTGGTTCAGTAATCCCAGCTACTTAGAAGGCTGATGTGGGAGAATTGCTTGAACCCGAGTGGTGTTGCAGTGAGCCAAGATTGCACAACTGCACTCCAGCCTGGGCGACAGAGCAAGACACCATCTCAGCAAACAAAACAAAATAAAACAAAACACAAAATTAAATAGTCCAAGGCAAAAACTTAAGAATGGACAAAGACTCAAAAATAAAAGTCACTGCTAGAGAGTGGGAGAATGCTGGATATTATCTTTTTTTTTTTTTTGTATTCTGAATGCTACAGCTGTTGTTACCTTATTCTTCAACAAGGGGTGATATTTGGGTTACATTCTCCAGAGAGCTGGCTGTGCTTCTGGCTGTAATCTCGACCCCGATGCAAAGCCAGGCCTGCCTGGAGCCAAGATGGACCCAGGCCTAAAAGAACACATTCGCTCCAGGGAACACAGAGGCCTTAGACTCAGGTCTCAGGCCCTTCTTGGCCCCCAACACAACCAGAAGAAAAAGAACACTGACTATATACACAGGTCTCTGCTCGCACTGTGAGAAATAAAGCTCCAGACCCTGGAAGGAGGTAAGCAAAAGAACAATGGCCACACTGCCTTATGCCACACTGTAACTCAGCATAATGCCTGCAGACAACAGAGATGTGATAAACAGTTCCTGAATGAATTGTGCCTATTTTTTTAAAAGATGGGGTCTTGCTATGTTGCCCAGGATGGTCTTGAACTCCTGGGCTCATGCAGTCCTCCCACCTCAGCCTCCCAAAGTGCTGGGATTACAGGCTTGAGCCATCAGGCCCGGCCTAATTGTGCCTATTCTTAAGGATACTACTTTGCCCTGGGGAAAGACGTATGTAATATTATACAATTAGAGAAGAGTAAAGAGTTACAGTGTGCAATACAGATAGTTAAGTGTCAGAGCTCCCCATAGAGAAGGTGCCACTGGAATGGGGGGGTGACCCCAACATTCCGGCACTGAGAGATAGGGACACACCCTGACACTGAGGACCAGGCAGAGGATGGGAGGGGCAGGATGGCACTACAGAAGGCAGAAAAGGTCAGGTAGAGAAGGCTGGCTCCAAACGAGTGATAAAACTTAAGAGCTAGTGTGGGTTTTTGAGCCAAGGGTGACAGTGAAGAAGTGCTTCAGGATAATTTATCTATTGGTGGGAGACAGGCACGGATGAAAGTAAGAAAATGGCAGAGAGGGGAGGGTGCAGTGGCTCATGGCTGTAATCCCAGCATTTTGGGAGGCTGAGGTGGGCGGATCATGAAGTCAGGAGTTCAGGACCAGCCTGGCCAAGATGGTGAAACCCCATCTCTACTAAAAATAGAAAAATTAGGGCTGGGCGCAGTGGCTCAAGCCTGTAATCCCAGCACTTTGAGAGGCTGAGGCGGGTGGATCACCTGAGATCAGGAGTTCAAGACCATCCTGGCCAACATGGTGAAACCCCATCTCTATTAAAAATACAAAAAATTGGGAGGCCGAGGCGGGTGGATCACGAGGTCAAGATATCGAGACCATCCTGGTCAACAAGGTGAAACCCTGCCTCTACTAAAAA
>NW_016107970.1:525723-534040 GCF_001604975.1 Cebus imitator | reverse complement strand
TCAGCCTCCTGAGTAGCTGGGATTACAGGCACGCACCACCATGCCCAGCTAATTTTTTGTATTTTTAGTAGAGACGGGGTTTCACCATGTTGACCAGGATGGTCTCGATCTCCTGACCTCGTGATCCACCCACATCGGCCTCCCAAAGTGCTGGGATTACAGGCTTGAGCCACCGCACCCGGCCGTAGTTTATTTTCATCTGGCACTGCAGGCTGTTGAGGTTTTACATCTTGAGCAAGAAGAACAGCCAGCATTCAATGGGGACATACTCTGAGCTAAGCACTATGCTGCTTGCTGTTTGTTCTGTCTCATTTAATCCTCACCCAACAACCCATTGAAGACCATATTATCCCTGTTTTATAAGAAACTTTGGCTCAGAGGTGTTAAATCACCTGTCCAAGATCACAGAGCCAGTGAGTAGATCTGGGAGTTGAACCAACACAGACTCCAAGCATCACATTTCTAATCCGTGTGCTAAATTAGATGCAGGTACAGGGAAGTCAGACACTTTAGCTGGCTGGCTAAAGATGCACCAAACCTTCTGATGCCACCAACTTAATCTGTGTGCATATGAAGGAGGCTTTGGCTCAACACACACATTCTTTGGAGAGAGGATCATCTACAAGATGAATGAATTCAAGTAATTACTCATTCCATTTCCATTTTTCCCATCACTGCTTTGTTCCTGCTCTGTCCCCTATACTTGTCACCACGACTGGCACAAAGGACATGCCCAAGAAATCCTTGTTGGTTGAATGAGTCATGGAGAAGAAAAGAGAATTGAAAGGAAGAAGGACCAGGGAGGGAAAGGGGATGGGTGGAAGAAAGGGAAAGAGCTAGGGACAGAGAAAGGGACAAGGGTGAAAGAAGTAACAGAAGGACGAGGCTAGGAGACAGATGGGTGGAGGAGCAACCTCACCAGGCTCTCCTCCACGATTGCCTCAAATGTACCTGTAAGAATTCCAGGGTTTGCCAGTACCATCCACCCCGGATAAATGATCTTGCCTTCAGCCTCTACTTCAGGAGCTTCTCCCCAATAGCTAAGGGCCCATTGAAGCCAACCTCTACCCCTGATCCCTTGCCCTGCACACTCTGAAGTGGGCTCTAGGCTCTGCCCTATTCTCAGAGCCTTCCTAGTTTCCTGGCCTGACCTCAGAGCTCAGTGCTACCTTCCTGCCCCACTTCCTCTTCCTGTCTCCAAGTTCCCTGGAGATGAGGCCATCCAGGCAATGACCCTAGCCAGGCCAATCCATCACACCTCTGTCAGTTTCTCCAAGGCAGAATCTTAAAGCACCAAGCCTATTTCCCAGTCCATCTTCCCAGGAGCTCCAGGGAAAGGGGGAAACTGGCACCAGCTGTTCCTGACATCTTTGCTTTGAAGATGGCACGTGAGGACAGAGGCCAGAGTCTGCAGCAGGAGTGGGGGTGACTCAACTCAGGAATGTGTCACTAGGTAGAGGTTAGCAGGGAGTCAGGCCTGTGCCACACTCTGATCAAACTTCAGTGGAACTTTCAGAGTAAACATCTCCGTTTCTCTTTCCCTAGGGGAGGAGTTTGCCCTCCAACACCCTGCCATGGGGCTGGAATGGCCCTGCCACCCCATCTGCTCAGGTTTCCAACTCCTGGGCCAGGCTTGGCTCCTCACAGCTGCGGAAAGGGCTGACGAGGTCATCTCATTCCCTACCACTTTGCAGCAGTGGGTTCTGAGTGCCAGGCGGCTCTCTGCCATTGTGTCTCCTTTAATCTCGCAGGGACCCAACAAGGCAGGTCTTACTGACCCCACTTCACAGATGCGGAAAAGGAGGCTCAGGGAGGTTAAGTGACTCGCCCGGGGTCGCAGGGCTGGGATCCCAGCCCGGTGTCTGACTCCAAAGCCGGTGCTCTTAACCACTTTGCTTCAGGAGAATGAGTAGCCAGAGTCCCACTGGTTCCGCGCCAAGCGGCGCAGCGCAGCCAAGACAGGGCGCACGCACCTCCCTCTCAGGTGGTGCGCGGGGTGTGGAGGGTCCGCCCAGTCTTGCTCCAGCCACGGTCAACGCCACGGGTCTGACCCGCCCGGGCCCCAGGGGACGCTCCCCACCCCCCCACCCCCCCCTCCGCTCGCGAACTTCAGACTCCTCTCTCCCACCCCCGCCACTAGCCCTCAGCCCGTGGCGGGGCTGGCCGGCCCCACCCTGGCCCTCACCATCTCCGCTGCTGCCGCCACCTCGCCAGCTCCCGGCTCCTCTGCTTGCTGAGCGACCTCGGCGCCAGCGGCCCAGGAGGAAGCGCAGGGGCGGGGCGGGGCGGGCCGCCGGGTGAGGGCGGGGGGCGCGCCTTCCGCTAGCAGCGCCCGAAGCCAAGTCAAACCGAAAGCGATGGGCCGCAGTGACCCGGGTCCGTAGAGGCGCCTCCTCCCCAGCCGCGGGCGCCTGACCTCGGATAACACCTCAGTCTGGTGAACTGGCACACCTCAGGGCCCGATCTGTGAAATGGGCACAGTGGACTGAGCCCTGGAGTCTTCTAAGTCGGGTTTAGCTGAAGAGGCATCATTCATTCACTCAACAAGCACCCTACCAGTGCCACGGTCAGGCACCACGCTAGGTCCTGGAGACGCCATAAACAAGCCAGGCAGGGTCTTTGCTACCTTGGTGACTGCCTCTCACCCCAAAAACAGGCCCCCCTAAAAGTTTTGAAACTAAAGACAAGTGGTGGTTGCATAGCATTCTGAACACACTACATGTCACTGAATTGTAATTTAAAATAATAAACTGTACGTTATGTGACTTTCACCTCTATTCAAAAAGAAAGCAGCTCCACACGGGCGAAGTACTAGCTCTAGCCTTTCTGTATGTCTCTCCTCACCATGAGGGCAAGTGCAGCTTTGCGCCGGCAGGTGCCTGCTCCTCGGTCAGAGGCTGGGTGAGGCTGGTGTGTCTGCTACCACTCCAGAGCCTTCCTGAGTGGAATCTACCTATCCTCTCCTCTCACTGCTGCAGAGAAAGCCCCAGCTACCTGTTCTCCATTACTCCAAGCTGCCACTGACATTTCAAAATAAGGCCCCTCTTTTTTAGAGAGAGAGAGACAGGGTCTCACTATGTTGACCAGGCTGGTCTTAAACTCCTGACCTCAAGCAATTCTTCTGCCTCAGCCTTCCAAAGTGTTGGGATTACAGGTGTGAGCCACTGGGCCCGGTCCCTCAAATGAGGCCTCTCTTGACCAACAGAGTTGAAAATTTCCCTCTCTGGGGCTGAGCCTCTGTGAATACAGAAGTCCCAGACCAAGAGGGTTTCACAGACCCTCACTCCTACCCTGGACAGTCTGGGTCCCAAGGCAGAAGCTTCACTTCAGTTCCTTGCATCTTGAATCCAGGAGGAGAGGATTAATATAGTGGTAGCAGAGACTATCCCAAGGCGGGACTATCCCACACTTATAATGGCCACATTTTGGAAGGCCAAGGTGGTAGGATTGCTTGAGCCTAGGAGTTTGAGACCAGCCTGGGCAACATAGTGAGACCATGTCTCTACAAAAATTTTTTAAATTTAAAATTTTTAAATTTTTTAAATTTTAATTTTAAATTTTATGGGTCACTAAGCCCAGTGACCCATAATCACACCACTGCGCTCTAGCCTGGGCAACAGAGTGGGATCCTATCTCCAAAAAAATAAAAATAAAAATACCACAAGGGTCTTTTCTCACCTTTTTCCCTCCCTCCCCAAATTTCAGAGCATGATTCTTGCAGAGCCTGACTTGCTAATCTAGTCCCAAATCCTGACTCCCAGCCCTTCCCATTCCTCCCAACAACAGGTTGTTTCCAATTCTGGAAAGCCTGTGGAGGAAACAGGAACAGATATGGCAGGAACCCTCCCTGCAAACCAAGGCAGACTGGGCACTGGAAAGAGTGACAGTGATGGTGGAACCTGGTAGGGAGGAGGGGGGTCTGAGACAGAGAGGCTCATTGTGCACGGACGGGAAAGAGGGCCATTGGCCCTGTCCGGTGACACTGACTAACTGACTGTGCCCAACCATGGGATGCTGAGGAGAGATGCTCGCCCCCTCAGAACAGCTGAGACCCAGAGGCTTTGCTAAGTCCCAGAAGACAGGGACAGAGAAAAGACAGCTAGAACACGCAGAAGCACAAGGAAAGGAACAGCAGTCCAGTTCCTCCAGCCCTTGACTCTAGACTACAGGGTGGCTGAAGAGAGATGGCTGTGATAGAAGAGGCAGGAGACCCTCAACCAGCTCATAAATGCTCTGTCCAGGTAGGCTTCATGCCTTAGCTAACAACTCCAGAAGAACAGTACTAAAGGGTCATGGCAGGACCCAACGGGGACACTTAAAAATCTCACATACCACCCCAAAATGCTATAAAGGTTTTGAATTTTCTTTATGCCAAGACTCCCAGAAAATTCTTGTTCTTGAGACCTGTGACAATAAATGGAACAGGGAGGAATAATGAAAGACAGGGGCCTCCATCTTTCTTCTCCAAACATATACTCTTTGCCCCTCCAACAACCTGGACCTCAAATGGGAGAACCTCACCCAGAAGGTATCCTCGGGAAGAAAAGAAACAGAAAAGCCAAAGGCAAAATGGGAAGGGAGAAAGTGCCTCCTCACACACATAGGGATACTGAAAGGTCTTTATTGCCCACTGGCCACCAATAGTTTCCCAGCCACATGCTGGGCCCTCTAGGTCTCTCCAACCCACTCTAAGGACCTGTGAAATGCAGCCACAGTCCAGCTCTCTTTTTCCCTCTCCTTCCAGGGGACCAAGGTGCCCTCTGGGGCATACAACATGGCAGCAGGACCTTGGGAAGAGGGGCAGGAGAACTGAGCAGCATTCTCTGTAGAGGAGGACAGGAAAGGAGACCCCCACTTGGCACTCATTTATGGAGGGTTGTCCCGGAAGAGAAGGGCAGGTGGGAGAGGTTCCCTGTTACTTAGGAGAAAGCACCAGTGGCAAACAGCACAATGAAGAGGATGATGATGAAAACAATCACGCAGATAAGGACAATCATCTTCACGTTCTTCCACCAGAACTTCCGAGCCACCTTCTGCGATGTCGTCTTGAAGTGCTCAGACTGTTGAGGATAAGGCAGAGTGAGTGACCCAGTGGCTCCTCCCACTGGAACAAGGGTACAAGAATACAAACGCAGCCCACAGGCCATACATCTTTTATTTATTTATTTTTTTTGAGATGGAATCTTACTCTGTTGCCCAGGCTGGAGTACAGTGGCGAGATCTTGGCTCATTGCAGCCTCCACCACCTGGGCTCAAGTGATTCTCCTGCCTCAGCCTCCTGAATAGCTGGGATTGCAGGCACCTACCACCACACCCAGCAAACTTTTGTATTTTTAATACGGATGAGGTTTCACCATGTTGGCTAGGCTGGTCTCGAACTCCTGACCTCAAGTAATCTGTCCACCTGGGCCTCCCAAAGTGCTGGAATTACAGGCATGAGCCACCACGCCGGGCCTACAAGGCTAGACATCTGTCTGTTTGTTTATTTGAGACGGAGTTTCACTCTGCCTCCCAGGCTGGATTGCAGTGGTGCAATCTCAGCTCACTACAACCTGTTGCCTTCCAGGTTCAAGCAATTCTCCTGCCTTAGCCTCCCAAGTAGCTGGAATTACAGGGGTGCACCACCACACCCAACTAAGTTTTATATTTTTAGTAGAGATGGGGTTTCACCAAGTTGACCAGGCTGGTCTTGAACTCCTGACCTCGGGCAATCCGCCTGCCTTGGCCTCCCAAAGTGCTGGAATTACAAGCGTGAGTCACCATGCCTGGCTTTGTGTTTGTTTTTTGAGACAGGGTCTGACTCCGTCACCCAGGCTGGAGTGCAATAGCGCAATCTCAGCTCACTGCAGCCTCCATCTCTAGGGCTCAAGCAATCCTGTCTCCTCAGCCTCCTGAGTGCTGGGACTACAGGCACATGCCACCATACCCTGCTCAAGCCATACCTCTTAATACTGACACTGTAAGCTGAGGTAACAAACTACTAAATAAAAGATGCTCTATCTACCTACCTTGACAAATATAACTTCCTAAAAATCTGGAAGGCCAGGTTGAAATTTAGAATTCTTAAAATCCTGGGAGGTCTCTACCTAGATATGACTAGGGTTTCCCTTTCTCTTCTTACCCCTGCACTGCCATGCACACTGAGGGGTCCTTGAAACCGGCTCACACCCAAAGGTACAATACTGGCAGCACAGTCTGCCCTTGGGAAGGCAGACCCTGCGACTGAGGATTGCAGGCTCCAGGTGGGCACCTCTCCCAGCTCCAAGACTCCTTGCTGAGGCTGAAGGAGGGACCAGGACAGTACAGAGGGTTGGAAGTAAGGGAACTCCTCCTCCTCCACCCACTCTCCCATCCCCAGCAATTCGAGTTAGAGACACTGAATTTCCTGGAGCTTGGCCAGGCATAGTAGCTCAAGTCTGTAATCCCAGCACTTTGGGAGGCCAAGGCGGGCAGATCATCTGAGGTCAGGAGTTTGAGACCAGCCTGGCCAACATGGCAAAACCCCATCTCTACCAAAAATACAAAAAATTAGCCAGGTGTGGTGGTGCACACCTGTAATCCCAGCTACTCAGGAGGCTGAGGCATGAGAATCGTTTGAACCTAGGAGGTGAAGGTTGCAGTGACCCAAGATCGCGCCTCTGAACTCACTTCTATCCTGGGCAACAGAGTAAGACTTGGTCTCAAAAAAAAAAAGTGCCCAGGGCTGTGCTCCCCAAATTAAGCTACATTTAGGCTACAGAAACAGGCAATGAGTCCCAGGGAGACAAGGGAGCAATACTCAAGAGCCAAGAGTTCACACAGAACTCAGAAAGCCAGAGCTGGCCTCTCCCTGAACACAGAACCTGAGGCTCCAGACTTTGCTCAACTTTGGAGTTACTTCCTGCCTGAAACAGCTGGCCTCAGCCCCTGGCTGGAGAGAGAGAAGAATGAGGTCTAGCAAGATGTGTGGGAGATATTATTCTAGCCTTCATCTAGCAGGGGACCCTGGGATCAAAGCATTTTACTGCTCTTTCCAGCTTGTTTTTAAAGCCAACTCACCAAGACACCAGCAATTTCTCACCCTTTGCCTAATAGCTCCTAGAGAAGGCTAGAGGCCATAGGGGAGTTTCCTCAGAGCCAATATTTCTGCTCGGGGAAGGTCAGATGCAAAGGATTGCCATGGGCAGGCTTCAAAGGGAAAACCAGTTTCCCAGGAGAGAAGCCTGAGAATGCAGGGGCTGCCTGAGCTATTGGTCTCAGAACATGCCTCTATGGGCGAGCTGCCACCTCAAGCCCTAGTCATGGAATCCATTCCCTGGGATCCCTAACAATCTGTGGATTAGAGCAGATTCAGTAGAGATTCTGCTCACATCAGCTCCCAAACCTGGTGAAAAGCAACAGAAGTGGCTAACTTCTGGCCCTCCTGTTCATTTTGCCCCACCAAAAAGAAATTCCCTTCCTCCCTCTTTTCCTCCAGCCCCCAGTGGGTTCCCCGTCTCACTGTGGCTTCCAGATCCTCTGTCTTGTTGCGGAGATGCTCCAAGTTTTCCCCTCGGGCCAGGATCCGCTCCACATTCTGGGTCATAATATTCTTAACTCCCTCCACCTCACTCTGCAGGTTCCTTACGCGATCATTTCCTCCACCTTCACTGGCTTCCTCCTGCACAGCAACATGGGGTTAATTAGACCAAGTGCTGGGGGAACTGGAGACTTGGCCTCAGAGGTCTGGGGAGTGTAAGGCCTCAGGCGGACTTCAGCTTTTTGTAAAATGCTTGAAATGTTTACAAAGAGAATGTTTTCATGTATTGTGTAATAAAAAATAAATGCATTTGTAAGCCTCAGAAGGTGAGCTGTGATGCTAAACAGACTGGATCAAACTTCTTTTTGGGCCCCTGACAAGGAAAAGCAGCACATCACTAAATCCCTCCCCACTGCTTCCTTGCTCCCTAAAGAGGGCCATAGAATACAGCAGAGCCGCATTGCATCTCACAATGTTCCCCGCCAGGGCAGAGCCCACCACTATTTACAATGCCTAGAGCCACCTCACTTTCCTGACTTCTCTGGATCCTCATTGAATGTGTCTGTGCTAGGCCAGGTGCGGTGGCTGGGCCTGTAATCCCAGCACTTTGGGAGGACAAGGCGCGTGGGTCACGAGGTCAGGAGTTCGAGACCAGCCTGGCCAACATGGTGAAACCCCATCTCTACTAAAAATACAAGAAATAAGGCCGGGCGCGGTGGCTCAAGCCTGTAATCCCAGCACTTTGGGAGGCCGAGGCGGGTGGATCACGAGGTCAAGAGATCGAGACCATCCTGGTCAACATGGTGAAACCCCGTCTCT
>NW_016107970.1:522526-525474 GCF_001604975.1 Cebus imitator | reverse complement strand
GGAGGCTGAGACAGGAGAATTGCTTGAACCAAGAAGGTGGAGGAAATGATCGAGTTTTTCCATCCAAAAAAAAAAAAAGAAAGTGTCTGTGCTGGCCAGCAGAATATCCTCACCTAGCTCAACCCATCTGCCCCTCCAAGACAGCTGCTGGAGCCCTGCTCTGGCTACAATGCCATTGCTGTGACCCAGAGCAACAGTCAACCAAGTCCCCCAGAAGGTGCCGGGAACCGTTGAGCCGCACACTTCTGCTTTTCCCACCACCGGGCACCACGTGCAGGCACCAAGGAACTGCCTGCTTATGCAGATACTAAATAAAAACACCCGTCTTGGCATTGGGGGAAATGGAGATCATCTGGGAAGCTTCACGACCAAGTTTTTGAACAAGTAGAGAAAAATACTATTAAGCTCCTCCCTCCTTGACCTCCAAAAACAAGCCAGTGGCATGGGTCAGAACTGGATTATCACAGAGAACCAACTTCTGGTTCTTTTATAAACGCTTAGTTCTCTTCTTCATGTTAATGGAGAAAGGACACCCGAAGGACTCCGTGGACACACAAATCCTTTGTGTTTCTGTGTCGGAATAAAGTGAAAGGCCGAGAAAGCTCCTGCCACTGGGCTGGAATCTGAACTGGGAACTGCTGGGGCGCTGCCTGGTAGCGTCACAACACCCGCCTCGGGGCTCCCTGGAGGAGGAAGGCATAACAACTATTTGCCTGGAATTCGGAGCCCCCCGTCGGCACCGGCACCGAAGCCCAGCTCGTGACCAGCACAGAGGTCAGGGGAGGGAGGGAGAAGGAGTAGGAACACCTCCCAGGGCGGCTCAGAGCTATTTGCAGCCAAGTTGTCAAAAAGGAGAGGCCACAGGCAGCACTGGCCCAGCCCTCTAACTTTGCCACCAACTCTCCTCCCCCCTCACAGCTAACACCCGGTCCCGAACCCCCTCTGGCCCCTCTTTAAATCAGCCCTTTCCTCGTTCCCGGTTCGCTCACCATGTCTCAGAGCAGCTCAGGCCGGTCAGCAGGTGAATTCGCCTAGTCGGCTTCCTCCTAGGGTGGCCCTCGGCTCACTTCCTGCTTGCTCCAACTTTCAGCCTGCCCCCGCCCACCTCGCATCTCCAGTCTCTCCAGCCACACCTAACTCAGGTTTCCCCAGGTAGGCGGGCACTCTTCACTGTCCTCCCAGTGGCTTCCCAAACAAGAGCTTAAGCTCAAAGCAAAAGGGCTCTCAGATGCCAAACGTCTTCTAACTTGCCAGGAATTAGAAAAGAAAGATCAAGCAGCCCTCTTAGGTTTTCTGAGGCTGGACCTCCTGATCTAGAAAGGGCAGCCATATCCCTTTTTTTTTTTCTTTTTCTTCAATAGAGACGAGGTCTCACTGTGTTGCCCATGCTGGTCTCAAACTCCTGGGCTCAGGCGATCCTCCCATCTTAACCTCCAAAGTCCTGGGAGCCATGACGCCCCACTAGCGATTTCCTTTTAATATCTTGAATATCCGACTCCAGTTTCTAGAGACCGAGATCAACCATGCCAGGCCTAGTTCTCAGGGAAATAGAACGAAGTTATGAAAATTTCTTGCTGGACAGCCTTTGTTCTCAGGTCCTTGGGTGGCAGAAAGCACGAAAACCCCTGAAGTCTGGAATACTGTGATCCTGGGCTCTGATATCAGAAGGCTCTGGGTTACTAGTTGCAAGCCCCTGAGTGAACTTTTTTACCTCTGTGGAGTTTGCAGGTGCTGATGCTTAGCTAAGACAGTGCTGGTAAGAAGCAAAAAGAGGGCTGGGTGCGGTGGCTTGAGCCTGTAATCCCAGCACTTTGGGAGGCCGAGGCAGGCAGATCATGAGGTCAGGAGATCAAAACCACCCTGGCCAACATGGTGAAACCCCATATCTACTGAAAATGCAAAAATTAGCCAGGCATGGTGGCACAAGCCTGTAATCCCAGCTACTCGGGAGGCTGAAGCAGGAGAATCGCTTGAACCAGGGATGTGGAGGTTGCAGTGAGCTGAGATAGTGCCATTGCACTCCAGCCTGTGCAACAAGAGCAAGACTCCGTCTCAAAAAAAATAAAAAAAAAAAAAAGAAGCAAAAAGATAGCATGTGCAGTGCAGTGCCTCTAGCACAGTGTCTGTAATGATGGCCCAGCAACCCCCTTCTTCCCTTCCAGAGTTCAGCAAATCTGCATTTCCCTTCAGGGGATTCCATGGAGGTCATTTATCCCAGTCAGTGATCAGAGGACTGCCCCAGTGGACCAGAGCAGGGGGCCCAAGGCAAAGGATTTTTCCACTAACCTGGCTCTAGGCCAGAGAAAATCTGTTCTTCCTTAACAGTGTTTATCAAGACAGAAGAACAATAACAGGGACATTCAGAAGGGAACGAACATTCTTGACCCATTCCAGAAGAAATCAGTTCCAAGGAGGAAATGTCAGCTTCTCCAACATATACTTTTTTTGTTTGTTTATTTTGTTTTGTTTTCTTGAGATGGTCTCCCTCTGTCACCCAGGCTAGCGTCCAGTGGCATGAACGTAGCTCACTGCAGCCTTGAACGCCTAGGCTTCGGCGATCCTCCTGCCTTAGACTCTCGAGTAACTGGAACTACAGGTGCAAACCACCATGTCTGGCTTATTTTTTTTTTTAACTTTTTGTAGAGATGGGGGCTTTACCAGCCTTACCATGTTGCCCAGGCTGGTCTCAAACTCCTGTTCTCAAGTAATCCTCCCTCCTCAGCTTCCCAAAGTGTTGGGAACATAGGTGTGAGCCACCACATCCAGACTCTAGACACAAATACTGGTTTTTTTTTTGAGACATTTCTCTCTTGTCGCTCAGGTTGGAGTGCAATGGTGCTATCTAGGCTCACTGCAGCCTCCGCCTCCCAGGTTCAAGCGAGTCTCCTGCCTCAGCCTCCCTAGTAGCTGGGACTACAGGAGCACACCACCATGCCGAGCTAATTTTT
>NW_016107970.1:520347-521651 GCF_001604975.1 Cebus imitator | reverse complement strand
TGTTGACCAGGATGGTCTCGATCTCTTGACCTCGTGATCCACCCGCCTCGGCCTCCCAAAGTGCTAGGATTATAGGCGTGAGCCACCGCGCCCGGCCCATTTTATTTCTTTTAAAGAATCTTTCACGTACTTTATCATACACATTTGACCTCCTCCAACACTCTAAGTTCTATATAGGCAGGCAGGGACTGAATCCTCACTTTGGTACCCCTTGTAGTATATGACATATGTCCTATACATGTAGGCAACTCAGTTAATGTTTCAGATATTGAACTAAGAAGTCTGAAAGAAGGTTTCTTTCTCCACGGTGCAGAGAAAGATGATTTTTGTTGGAAAAGATTCATGGAGAAATTTTTTATTTATTTATTTATTTTTTTTAAGATGGGGTTTCACCATGATGGCCAGGCTGGTCTTGAACTCCTGACCTCAGGTGATCCACCCACCTCGGCCTCCCAAAGTGCTAGGATTACGGGTGTAAGCCACAGCGCCTGGACACATGGAGAAATTTCTTTCCTAAAGTTTGCCCTATTTTATGGATAAATGAATGCTAAATACCACAAATCTTTGTATATTGGTCCTGACAGGAAAAACTGGAGGTACTGAGTTAGCAAGCTCATTTCTTAGCTGTGTTTTTCTTATACAGAATACTCTCAGTTCACCCAAGCCTATTAAGAACTTTTGATTTCTGGCTGGGTGAGGTGGCTCATGCCTGTAATTGCATCATTTTGGGAGGCTAAGGCAGGAAGATGCCTTGAGGCCAGGAGTTCCAGATGAGCCTGGTCAATATAATGAGCCCCATCTCTACAAAGTGTATTTTAATTTAATTTAATTTTGTAGATAGAGTCTCACTCTGTGACTCCAGACCCAGGCTGGAGTGCAGTGGCATGATCTCAGCTCAATGCAACCTCCACCTCCTGGGTTCAAGCAATTCTCCTGCTTCAGCCTCCTAAGTAGCTAGGGTTACAGACATGCACCACCACGCCTGGCTACTTTTTGTATTTTTAGTAAAGATGGGGTTTTGCCATGTTGACCAGGCTGGTCTCAAACTCCTGACCTCAGATGATCCACCTGCCTTGGCCTTCCAAAGTGCTGGAATTATAGGCATGAGTCACCATGCCTAGCCCAAATATTTTTCAAATTAAAAAAATTTTTGAACTTTTGATTTCCCTCTCTCCTTTCAAAATTTCACTCATCCGGGCCGGGCGCGGTGGCTCAAGCCTGTAATCCCAGCACTTTGGGAGGCCAAGGCGGGTGGATCACGAGGTCAAGAGATCGAGACCATCCTGGTCAACATGGTGAAACCC
>NW_016107970.1:517746-519432 GCF_001604975.1 Cebus imitator | reverse complement strand
ATTTTTAGTAGAGACGGGGTTTCACCATGTTGACCAGGATGGTCTCGATCTCCTGACCTCGTGATCCACCCGCCTCGGCCTCCCAAAGTGCTGGGATTACAGGCTTGAGCCACTGCGCCCGGCCTCCTGATTTCTCTAGTGTAATTAATTTCTTCCTCAATGCTCCCATAGCACTCATTTAATATTTATTACTTTCTACATTCAATAACTGTTATTACTATCATATTATTTCTATATTCTTTTATTATTATCATCTGTTTCCTTACCCTTTAACTCCTAGAGGACAGAGGCAACAATTTAGTCATTTTCCCCTCGCTGTAACTTGTTCAGTCCTTAGCACATAACAGACCATAAATGCTGAACTTAATGGAAAAATTAATTTTGAGCAGTCCTAGAAGAGTTAATACAAATTTTCTAAATCAAACTGAATTTGTTTGGGCCAGAGTTTGACAATGGATTAAGGAAATCCATCTCAGGCTGGGAGCAATGGCTTATGCCTATAATCCCAACACTTTGGGAGGCCAAGCTGGGAGGATCACTTGTGTTCAAGGGTTCGAGGCCAGCTTGGGCAACATAGTGAGAACTTGCCTCTCCAAAGTATAATAAATTAGCCAGGTATGGGGGTGCATGCATAGTCCCAGCTCCTAAGAAAGCTGAGGCAAGGAGATCACTTGAACCCAAGTTGTCAAATCTACAATGAGCTGTGATCATGCCACTCAGCCTGGCATGGTGGCAGGTTTCTGTAGTCTCAGCTACTTGGGAGACTGAGGCAGGAGGATCACTAGAGCCCAGGAGTTCTGGGCCATAGTGTGCTATGCCCATCAGGTATCTACACTAAGTTCAACATTATGATGACCTCCCAGGAGCGAGGAACCACCACGTTGCCTAAGGAGGGGTGAACCAGCCTAGGTAGGAAACAGAG
Source organism: Cebus imitator (assembly GCF_001604975.1). Taxonomy (NCBI): domain Eukaryota; kingdom Metazoa; phylum Chordata; class Mammalia; order Primates; family Cebidae; genus Cebus; species Cebus imitator. The sequence continues at coordinate 518,510 of NW_016107970.1, read as the reverse complement.
CAGGTCAAAACTCCCATGCTGATCAGTAGTGGGATTGCACCTATGAATAGCCACTATTTTTTTGTATTTAGTAGAGACGAGGTTTCACCATGTTGGTCAGGCTGGCCTAGAACTCCTGACCTCAGGTGATCCACCCACCTTGGCCTCCCAAAGTGCTGGGATCACAGGCATGAGCCACCCGCACCTGGCCCACCAATAATCCCTTTTTTATGCCTACCTCTGCCATTCTTTTCCTTTAGGACAATAGTTCTCAGTGTGTGCCCTAGGAATTCCTGGGTACTTCAAAGACAACATTATTGTAGTGATATTGAGATATTTGCCTTTTTAACAATTGGCATTTGTACCAATGATGCAAAAGCAATGGTGGGTAAAAGTGCTGGCAACTAAGCAGGAATAAAGATGAGAGTGTCAAATTGCAGTAGTAACTATTGTATTCCTCAATGCCATGCACTTGCAAGTTTCAAAAATGCCACTTTTGGCAGGGCGCTGTGGCTCACGCCTGTAATCCCAGCACTTTGGGAGGCTGAGGTGGGCAGATCACGAGGTCAGGAGTTTGAGACCAGTCTGGACAACATAGTGAAACCCGTCTTTACTAAAAATACAAAAAATTAGCCAGGTGTGGTGGCGTGCGCCTATAATCCCAGCTACTCCAGAGGCTGAGGCAGGAGAATCGAGTGAACCCGGGAAGCGGAGGTTGCAATGAGCCGAGATTGTGCCATTGCACTCCAGCCTGGGCGACAGTGCGAGACTCCGTCTTAAGAAAA
>NW_016107970.1:514058-517676 GCF_001604975.1 Cebus imitator | reverse complement strand
TTTTTTTTGAGATGGAGTTTTGCTCTTGTTGTCCAGGCTGGAGTGCAATGGTGCAATCTTGGTTCACTGCAACCTCCACCTCCCAGGTTCAAGCAATTCTGCTTCAGCCTCCAAAGTTGCTGAGACTACAGGTGCCCGCCACTACACCCAGCTAATTTTTTTGTATTTTTTGTAGAGATGGGTTTTTGCCGTGTTGGCCAGGTTGTTCTCAAACTCCTGACCTCAGGTAATCCACCTGCCTTAGCCTCCCAAAGTTCTGGGAATACAGGCATGAGCCACCAAGCCCAGCCAGTACCAATTATTAATTGCATTAAATCTTGACCCTACAGTACATGTCTTTTTAATATTTTGAGTGAAGAAATGGAAATATGCATATAGCATTTCTGCCTGCAATAGTTGTCTCATGGTTTGTCAAGATAAAACTCGTGTCCCATTAAACTAACCTTTGGTCTGGTGACTCAACCCATAATCCAAACACTGTGGGAGGCCAAGGCGGGAGGATCTCGAGATCAGGAGTTTGAGACCAGCCTGGGCAACATGGTGAAACCAGACTTGTACAAAAAATTAGCTAGGCATGGTCACCACACCAGGCTAATTTTTGTACTTTTTTGTAGAGATGGGTTTTCAATTCGCCCAGGCTGGTCTTAAACTCCTGACCTCAACTGATCCTTCCACCTTGACCTCCCAAAGTTTTGGGATTATGGGCATGAGCCATTGTGCCTAGCCCCTCTGCCTATTTTTATTTGGGTTGTCTTTTATCGTTGTTGAGTTGCAGATTTCTTTACATATTCTAGATACTAGACTCTCATCAAATACGATTTTAAAATACTTTTCTTTTCACTCTCAAGTATCCCTTTGATGCACACACCCAAAAAAGGGGATAGTGTTCAATTGCATTCTTTGATGCAACTGGACCCCCTCCCCCTCTCCCTCCCCCTCCCTATCTCCCTCCCCCCTTCCCCTCCTTACAGGGTCTCACTGTTGCCCAGGCTGGAGTGCAGTGGCACAATGACAGCTCACTGTAGTTTCAACCTCCCAGGCTCAAGCGGTCCTCCCACTTTAGCCTCCCAAGTAGCTGGGACTATAGGCGTGCACCACTGTGCCTGGCTAATTTTTGTATTTTCTGTATTTTTTGTAGAGATGGGGTTTCACCATGTTGCCCAGGCTGGTCTTGAATTCCTCAGCTCAAGTGATCCTCCCTTCTTGGCCTCCCAAATTGCTGGGATTATAGGCGTGAGCCATTATGCCCAGCCTATGGTTGTTTTTAAATTAACAGACTATTTTGGGCGGACAGTTTTAGGCTTACAGAAAAATTGGGCAGAAAGTACAGAGAATTCCAGGCCTGAGAGCTGTGGCTCATGCCTGTAATCCCAACACTTTGGGAGGCCAAGGATGGAGGATCACTTGAGCTCAGGAGTTTGAGACCAGCCTGGGCAACATGGTGAAACCCTGTCTCTACAAAAAATACAAATATTAGCCAGGCGCAGTAGTGCACACCTGTAGTCCAGCTACTTGGGAGGCTGAGGTAGGAGGATCACTTGAGCCCGGAAGGTCAAGGCTGCAGTGAGTCAAGACTGTGCCACTGCCCCTCCAGCCTGGGTGACAGAGGAAGACTCTGTCTCAAAAAAAAAAAAAAAGGTGCAGAGAGTTCCCATATCCCCCTTCAGGCTCCCCATTTATCCTATTATTAACCTTTTTCAATTAGTGTGGTGCATTTGTTACAACTGATGAACCAGTAATGTATATTATTAACATAGTCCATATTGATACATTATAATTAACAAAGTCCATAAATTACATTAGGGTTTACTCTTTGCATTGTACATTCTATTGGTTTACACACAGGTATGACGTATATCCACCATGACACTATTACAACATCATACAAAATAGTTTCACTTCTGTAAAACTCCCCCGTGCTCCACCTACCATCCCTTCCTCCCAGCAACTCTACCTCCCTGGCAGTCACTGATCTTTTTATTGTCTCCAGAGTTTAGCCTTTTTAGAATATCATTTAGTTGAGGTCAAGTGCAGTGCCTCATGCCTGTATTCCCAGCACTTTGGGAGGCTGAAGGGGGAGGATTGCTTGAGACCAGGAGTTCAAGACCATCTTGGGCAATATAGCAAGACCTCAAAAAAAAAAAAAAAAATATATATATATATATATATATATGTATATATGCCATATAGTTGGAATCATACAGTTTGTAGTCTTTCCACATTGATTTCTTTCACTTGGCAATATGAATTTAAGCGTCCTCCATGTTTTTTCATGGTTTGATAGCTTTTTTATTTTCATTTTTTTGAAATGGCTCTCGTTATGTTGCCCCAGCTGGTCTCAAACTCCTGAACTAAGAGATTGTCTTGCCTCAGTCTCCAGAAAAGCTGGAAATAGCTGAGACTACAGGTACATGCCTTTTTTTTTTCTTTGAGACAGAGTCTTGCATGTTAGTCAGGCTGGTCTTGAACTGCTGACCTCACTCAAGTAATCCACTCACCTCAGCCTCCCAAAATGTTGGAATTACAGGCATGAGCCACTGCACCTGGCCTCAAAAATGTCTAATATGGCAAATATTGAAAGATATAATCCACATAAACAAAGCTTTTAGGATCTTCTATAATTTCTTTTTTTTTTTTGAGATGGTGTTTTCACTCTTGTTGCCCAGGTTGGAGTGCAATGGCATGATCTCAGCTCACTGCAGCCTCTGCCTCCTGGGTTTCGGCAATTTTCCTGCCTCAGCCTCCCGAGTAGCTGGGATTACAGGCATGGGTCATCACGCCTGGCTAATTTTGTATTTTTAGTAGAGACAGGGGTTTCCCCATGTTGATCAGGCTGGTTTCAAACTCCCAACCTCAGGTGATCCACCCGCCTCCACCTCCCAAAGTGCTGAGATTACAGGCGTGAGCTACTGCACCCGGCCTCTTCTATAGTTTCTAATACTGTAAATGGGTCCCAAGACCCAACAGTTTGAGAACTGTTTCTCTGGGATGCCTTCTTCTTTTCCTGATGGCTAATCCCAGTCAAGAGATTTAGGTATTACAATTCTGTTCCGGACTCGCCTCTCTGAGAAACTTCGCCGATGGGCCACACTCTACTCAGTGCCCTTGCTCTGTATCCCCTCTTCAGTTATGTTGTTCCTGTTTCTCCAGCTGCCCGCCCGCCCTCCCTTCCTTCCTTCCCTCCCTCCCTTTCTCCCTTCCTACTTTCCTCCTTCCCTCCCTCCCTTCCTCTCCTTCCTTCTCTCCCTTCTTCCTTCCTGCTCTTCCTTCCTTCCTTCTCTTCCTTCCTGCTCTTCCCCACTTCCTTCCTCCTCTTTCCTTCCTTTTTTTTTGAGACGGAGTCTAGCTCTGTAGCCCAGCCTGAGGTGCAGTGGCACGATCTCGGCTCACTGCAACCTCTGCCTCCCAAGTTCCAGCGATTCTTGTGCCTCAGCCTCCAGGGTAGCTGGGATTACGGGCGCACCACCATACATGAATAATTTTTGTATTTTTAGTAGAGACGGGTTTCACCATGTTGGCCAGGGTAATATCTGAGCTCCTCACCTCCAGTGATCTGCCCGCCTTGGCCTTCCAAAGTGCTGGGACTACAGGCGTGAGCCAATGCACCAGGCTTTTTTT
>NW_016107970.1:497816-513263 GCF_001604975.1 Cebus imitator | reverse complement strand
AAAAAAGGAAAAAAAAAAATGGAGAGGCGCCTCGGAAGGCCTGAGGGGTGAGGAGTCTAGGAGTGCGCCTGGAAATCAACGGCACTACGGGGTATCATCGCCCCGCCCCAGGGCTCCCCGTTCCGCCCCCTGTCGCCAAGCAAGGAATCCGGCGCTGCTGGTCCGGGCGTAGTATTTACGACAGTGCTGGCGTTTTCCGACCGGCCGCACAGCTGCTGACGCGTCGGGAGGCGGAGCCTAGGGAAGCGAATTCTCCTGGCGGCAGCTGTGCAGAGACGCTGTTGCTGTGACCCACTTGCCTCTTCCGCGGAGCGATGGCAGTGTCTGCCAGGTCCGCGCGGACCCCGCCCAGCTCAGGTAGGCTTAGGGCCTCGCAGTCCGGCAGAGAATACCGAGGAGCGCTGGTCTTAGAGGGGCGGTGGGTGGAGGACGCCCAGTGAGTCCTGGTTGCGGGGGTGGGGCTCCATGGGGAAAGGGGCGTGCTGTGACAGGTTGCAGCCTGCGGCTTCTGGATGATGATGACATTCGGGAGCACTTAACGGTTAGGGGGCTGTAGTCTGAGGAGTACTGGGACATTGGGGGATCTTGGAGGAGGGGCTGCACTGCCGGAATTTCTCTGTAGTCAGATCATTGAGCCAACCCAGGTGGGCGGAAGCTCTGGGCTGTTGGTGCTGTGATTTCTGTGATTTGAGGTGGAGCCCACTCCCGCACACACATATTCTCTATTTGTTGGTTGCAGATAAAGTACAGAAAGACAAGGCTGAACAGATCTCAGGGCCCAGGCAGGGCAGCCGAATGGGGAAACTCTTGGGTTTTGAGTGGACAGATTTGTCCAGCTGGCGGAGGCTGGTGACCTTGCTGAATCGACCAGTGGACCCTGCAAGCCTGGCTGTCTTTCGTTTTCTTTTTGGTGAGTCCAGTTTATGGGTGGGAGCAGTTTGGTTGGGGGTGGGAGAATGACAATCGTCAATTTTTCGGTTGCAAATAGACTTAGCTCCCTTTTCCTCAGAGCTGAATATATTGTATAAAAGAAGAGGTCTTTGTAACGTTTAGGATTAAACGTTACATGCTTTGTCTCCTTCCGTTAGGATTTACTTGGTGGCCGGAACTCCTTTTTTTTGAGACAGAGTTTCGCTCTTGTTGCCCAAGCTGGAGTGCAATGACGTGATCCCGCCTCGCTGCAACCTCCACCTCCTGGGTTCAAGCAGTTCTCCCGCCTCAGCCTCCCAAGTAGCTGAAATTACAGGCTAGGCCGTTGCCACCACACCTGGCTTTTTTTTTTTTTTTTTTTTTTTTTTTTTTTTTTTTTTTTTTTTTTTTTATTTTTAGTAGTTTTTTAGTTTCACCACTTTGGCCAGGCTGGTCTCGAACTCCTGACCTCATGTGATCCACCCGCCTTGACCTCCCAAAGTACTAGGATTCCAGGTGTGAGCCATCGCGCCCGGCTAGAAATGCTTTGATCTGAGGCTATATGATAAGCAGAGGCAAGGCAGCAGTGACCCATTTCGCTTGTGGCATGAAGTTGCCCAGAGGACTCAGAGAAACAGAGCAAGGGGTCACAAGGACCATACATTTTGGCTGTGACTCCCTAATCAAGAGCTTCTTAACTCAGGCCACAGCATGGTGTGCTTGGAATGGTTTACAGATGTGCAGAGATATTAGACTCCTTAGCCCAGTAGTTCTCAACTGGAGACCGTTTTGCTCCCTGGGGGATGTGAAGCAATGTTTGGAGACATTTTTAGTTGTCCTAACTTGGGGGAGGAAGAATAGGTGGCTTCTGGCATCTGTATAGAGGTCAGGGATGCTCCTGAATGTCCTATGGTACATTGGCTAATCCTTCTCAATAAATAATTAACCAGCCCAAAATGTGACTAGTCCTGAGGTTGAGAAACCCTGCCTTATCTCAAGCTTGCTTCCTGATCTGAGTAGCCGCTTCTGTTTATTCCTGGCATGTTGATGAAATGCAACTGTTTTCTGGGTGTGCCAGGAAGCAAAAATGGTTGAGAAGCAGTCCCAGAGCACTTTCTGAAGCTCAGTAGGATGGATCTTTCCAGCTGTCAAGACCTTATCAGTTTTTATAGCATTTTGTACATTTCTCTAATTTAATCCTCTCTGTAATCCTGTGACATAGTCCCCTCTCACAAATGGGGAATTAGTTAACTGAGCTGCAGGGGCTGTTCTAAAAGGCATAACTGACATAGCACTATGCAGAGTAGGCACTCAGAAATTAATGCTGAATAAATGGTAGAGCCAAGATTAGAAGTCTGACCCTGGAGCTGCACACTCTCAACTGTGTTCCACTGTATTCTACTGCTTCCTTATCTGAGATGACCTCCTCCCCTATTGCCTTCTTAGGGTTCTTGATGGTGCTAGACATTCCCCAGGAGCGGGGGCTCAGCTCCCTGGACCGAAAATACCTTGATGGGCTGGATGTGTGCCGCTTCCCCTTGCTGGATGCCCTACACCCACTGCCCCTTGACTGGATGTATCTTGTCTACACCATCATGTTTCTGGGTGAGGGGAATTGTGGGAGAGATGGAAATATTGACTGGCCTGCCAGAAACGCAGAAATAGAAGTATGCTGGTGAATAGTCAAAGTCTTTGGTGCCTTATTTCACTTCTGCTGTGATCAGTTTGATGCTGTTGACCTGTGTGTCACCTGAGCTGTGATCCCATAATTCTTTTTAAAATATTAAAATAACATTTAATTTTCATTTAGTTTTACCTGATTATACACTGTTTGATTTTTCTTAATGTCAGCTGTATTCTACCCCAGGGAAACTGGGTCTGTGGTGACCTCTTGACTTCTTAATCCTCTCCCTACAAATCCCAGGGGCACTGGGCATGATGCTGGGCCTTTGCTACCGGATAAGCTGTGTGTTATTCCTGCTGCCATACTGGTATGTGTTTCTCCTGGACAAGACATCATGGAACAACCACTCCTATCTTTATGGGTTGTTGGCCTTTCAGCTGACATTCATGGATGCAAATCACTACTGGTATGAGTCTGGGGGACCAAAGGGGAGGGGTTGGCTGGGTCAGGATGGTTACCAGAGATAGGGGCCCAGTGAGGTTTTAGAATTTGTCTCAGTAAGGATATTTTCAGTCACGCTTTGCAAAGTGTGGTTACAAGGTCACTTTGATCTGGGTGGATTTGGGAGGGGAAAAGGTCAACTAGTTGGAGTACTTAAGATGACAAAAAGCAAAATGGCCCCATCCCACCCCTTCATTCTTTCCATATCTCCCCAGGTGCCTTGATTTATTCACCTCTTGTAATCCTCTTAGAGAGAAAAAGAGAATACCAAAGCCAAACATAGCTATTTTCTGATACTTTAAGGATGGTTATATGGAAGAAGGAGTAGACTTTCTCTGTGTGAGCCCAGAAGGGCAGAGCTAGAGCCAAAAGTAGAAGTTGCTGTGAGGAAGAGATCATGTCAGGAGAAGAGGGCCCACCAGGGCTGCTCACCATTGCTCTTCTAGGAGGAGGTAACCCTTCCCCATTTCTGGCTTAGGTGACCATCTCCCAGGGGAGGTGGAGAAGGGATTTGAAAACAATGTGGCAGGGCAGGTGACCTTAAGGATTCTTTATATGTTGGGTGGGTGTCAATAAAATGAGTATGTGGGGGAAAAAATCTCAAACATTAAATTCATTAACAGTTATTAGATTTTATTTTTCTTTTTATTTATTTATTTTTAAATAGAGATGGGGTCTTGCCTTGTTGCCCAGGCTGGTCTTGAACTTCTGGGCTCAAGCAGTCCTCTCCTATCCCAAAGTCCTGTGATTATAGGCGTGAGCCACTGTGCCTAGCCTGTTAATACTCACATAAAAATACCCCTTTGGTAAAACTTGAAACTCATTCATAGTGGCCAGCTCTGATCACAGAGAATTAAGAGGCAGTTTTGACAGAATATCCTTGAAAAGTTCCGTTTTGGGGGTATATTTTTGAAATGACATCTTACTCTGTCACCCAGGCTAGAGTGCAGTGGCGTGATCATAGCTCACTGCAGCCTTGACCTTCTTGGGTTCAAGGGATCCTTCCATTCTCAGCCTCCTGAGAAGCTGGAACAACAGTGCCACCACACTCAGCTACTTTTAAAAAATTTTTGTAGAGACGGGATCTCACTGCGTTGCTTAGGCTAGTCAAAGGTTCCATTTTTATGACTTTATGCATTTTGAAAAAATCACGTCGTTTATTCAGGGGTTTCCACATGGCAGGCACTATATTAAATATTTAGAATTTTTCCTCATTAAAACCCTATAAGGTTGATGGTGCTGTTCACATTTTATGTTTTTTGGGTTTTGTTTTTTAGAGTCAGGGTCTTGCTCTGTCACTGAGGCCATAGTGCAGCGGTGTAGTCATAGCTCACTGCCAACTCAAACTCCTGGGCTCTTGCTTTAGCTTCCTAAAATGTTGGGATTATAGGCGTGATCCACTGAGCCTGGCCTGTTCACATTTTAAAGATAAAGAAACTAAGTCTTAGAGAAGTAAAGGATTTGCCTGCGGTCAGCTAGCAGTTAAGAAACAGAAGTGGGCCCCGGTGGCTCACACCTGTAATCCCAGCACTTTGGGAGGCCAAGGTGGGTGGATCACCTGAGCTCAGGAGTTTAAGACCAGCCTGGCCAACATGGTGTTACCCCATCTGTACTAAAAATACAAAATTAGCCAGGCATGGTGGCGGCATCTGTAATCCCAGCTACTTGGGAGGCTGAGGCAAGAGAATCACTTGAACCCAGGAGGCAGAGGTTGTAGTGAGCCGAGACCGTGCCATTGTACTCCAGCCTGGGCGACAAAGCGAGACACTGTCTTAAAAACACACACACACACACACACACACACACACACACAAAAAAAAAAAAAAAAAAAAAAAAAAAAAAAAAAAAAAAAAACCAGAAGTGAGTCTAGGTGTTCTTGACTGTAGAGTCCAGTGCTCTTGACCACAGTATAAGCTGACACTCTCTTAAAAAAACACACACACACACACAAAAAACAAACAAACAAACAAACAAAAAAACCAAAAAACCAGAAGTGAGTCTAGGTGTTCTTGACTGTAGAGTCCAGTGCTCTTGACCACAGTATAAGCTGCCCCTTTCCCAGTTTCTACTTCTTGAAAACTTGTTTTGCTTCTGCTTCCCCAGAGAACATCTGGTGTTAGTAGCCTAGGTTTATCAGCTCTCTTCCAGAATACAGGCTGTTAGCAGGGGACCCTCTTGCACTGCATCCTGGCATTCAGATCTATGAAACGTCAGTTTATGTTGTATGTTACTCTGCTGTTGAGTGTTTTGATTTTTTTTTTAAAGATAATATACTGCATATTTATTTACACACACATAGCTTTTCAAACATTCCATCAAATTCCTTTCCTTTTTCAGTAATTTTCTAGCATTTAGTCCTTTTTTCCTGATTTGATCCATTAGAACAAATTCAGTTGTGATCTAACAGGAAATACTGAACTTTTTGCTGTTATAACTTAGTAGCAATATTTCTTCTATGACTTGTATAATCACATTAGAATTTGCTCATATAATTCTAAAAGGTCTCAGAATAGCCAGGGAGGGTATGGGAGATGTGCCCAGGATAGATAAGATTATTGTATATTAAAGGAAAGATGGAGATGTAGCTGGACTAAGCAGCCCCCCTCAATGTTTACCTCCCTTGGTATAGGTCTGTGGATGGCCTGCTGAATGCCCGTAGGAGGAATGCCCATGTGCCCCTTTGGAACTATGCAGTGCTGCGTGGCCAGGTACAGCACTTTTGGACAGAGGGAGGAGCTCCTTGACAGCCACTGTGGTCAGCATGGTCATCCCACTGCCAGACTACACTCTCTGCTGCCTCCCTGGATCTTCTTTTTTTACCCTTTGCTGGAAAGCTAGGCTGGCTTTCTCATTTTTTCCAATCCCTTAATCCGTGAATTATCTCATTTGTCATGGAAAGACTAGAGCTTTGTCCCTTCTAGATTGAAATCCTCATAACAAAGAGAAAGGATTAAGTCTGTGCTTTATGACTTCTTCCTTGGTGCCTGACACCGTGCTTGGCATTGGTTGGATTTCAGTAAATGCTGGCTGGATGAATGAATTCCTGAGATGAATGAATAGAAGATGGAGTCTATTCTTCCTTGGGCCCTGGACTCAGATGAACATTTATTTTATTCATTAAAAAACATATAGCTGGGTGCGGTGGCTCAAGCCTGTAATCCCAGCACTTTGGGAGGCCGAGGCGGGTGGATCACGAGGTCAAGAGATCGATACCATCCTGGTCAACATGGTGAAACCCCGTCTCTACTAAAAATACAAAAAATTAGCTGGGCATGGTGGTGCGTGCTTGTAATCCCAGCGACTCAGNACGTGCCTGTAATCCCAGCTACTCAGGAGGCTGAGGCAGGAGAATTGCCTGAACCCGGGAGGCGGAGGTTGCGGTGAGCCGAGATCGCGCCATTGCACTCCAGCCTGGGTAACGAGCGAAACTCCGTCCCAAAAAAAAAAAAGTATATATAAGTAGGTTATTTGGGCCAAGGATTGTAAGCTGGGAGCATGGATTCAAGTGGTCCTATCTATATGCTCCTTATTTTATTCTTGCCCATCTGTAGAAAAAATTCTTTTTTTGCTTGAACTTTGTGTTACATTTTGTTTTCAGATCTTCATTGTGTACTTCATCGCGGGTGTGAAAAAGCTGGATGCAGACTGGGTTGAAGGCTATTCCATGGAATATTTGTCCCGGCACTGGCTCTTCAGTCCCTTCAAGTGAGTGGCAGTCAGGGTGGAGGCCTCTTTGAGGCATGGGTATAGAGCAGGTGATTCATCTCTCTCAGTAATGGCAGCTGTTCCTACTTTGCCTGAATTTGCCACATGCCTTCCTTTGTCCACTCATCTCTCTATTCAGCAGAAGCAGAGTCAGTGGTGTCAAAAGATTGAGCCCTAGCTGCTCTTAGGAGATATATGGTATAGAGGGGCAAGAAAGGAAAACAAATTTAAAAAGGTAAGGAAAGAGCTAGAACTGGCTGACTTGGTGACTGAGCCAGTGCCCCCAGCAGCTCCCGTCGGTGGTGCCCGTGTCCTTTCCTTGCCACTCTAGCCTCCTGTAAGACCGCTGCAGCTGGTATACTGAGAAGATGGGCACTGACTCTTCAGGCTCTGACAAAAAACATTATAACCGCTTCCACAAAACAAAGGGTCGCCTCTCTGATTTCTGTTTTCTTCCCATTTCTTCTTTACTCTTGTTTTACTGTATTCTTTCTTCTTCCCTGTTATTTTCCAGTTCCTGAAGTTTGACTTCATTATTATGTTAGCCAAGCATTCACCTTTTAAAGTTTCCTCTCACTCATGACCTCCATGGGGAACCTGCTTTCTACAACACACACATATGTCAGTGAAATTTTGTCCTAGGAGATCTGCCCTTGCTTATTACATAGGATATGTTGAAAAACATTGAACACCTAAAGTGTGTGAAAATGTAGAGGGGGCTGGGCATGGTGGCTCATGCCTGTAATCCTGGCACTTTGGGATGCTGGGGTGGGAGGATTGGTTGAGCCCAGGAGTTCAAGACCAGCCTGAGCAATATAAGACTCTGTCTCTACAAAAAAAATTTAAAAAACAGCTAGGCCCCCAGCACTTTGGGAGGCCGAGGCGGGTAGATCACGAGGTCAAGAGATCGAGACCATCCTGGTCAACATGGTGAAACCCCGTCTCTACTAAAAGTACAAAAAATTAGCTGGGCATGGTGGTGCGTGCCTGTAATCCCAGCTACTCAGGAGGCTGAGGCAGGAGAATTGCTTGAACCCAGGAGGCGGAGGTTGCGGTGAGCCGAGATCGCGCCATTGCACTCCAGCCTGGGTAAGATGAGTGAAACTCCGTCTCAAAAAAAAAAAAAAAAAAAAACAGCTAGGCCTGGTGGCATGTTCCTGTGGTCTCAGCTACTTGGGAGGCTGAGGCAGGAGGATTACTTGAGTCCAGAAGTTTGAGGCTCCAGTGAGCCATGATCATGCCACTGCCTTCCAGGGTGGGTGATAGAGCAAAACTTTGTGTCAAAAAAAAAAAAAACACCTAGAGGGGTGTCTTCATGGGTGGATTATGTACCTTGGGCCTCTCCCCAGCCACTGGAGTAGCCAAGGCACGTTCATACTATGAATGTCCTTTGACTGCTGTGTTCTCCAGTGAGCTGGTGCTTGAACTTTCTCCATGTGTTTGCAGACTATTGTTGTCCGAGGAGCTGACTAGCCTGCTGGTCGTGCACTGGGGCGGGCTGCTGCTTGACCTCTCAGCTGGTTTCCTGCTCTTTTTTGATGCCTCAAGATCCATTGGCCTCTTCTTTGTGTCCTACTTCCACTGCATGAATTCCCAGCTTTTCAGCATTGGTCAGTACCTGTAGCCTGGCAGGAAACAGGAACCACAGTTTTGCAGGAAGGGACTAGCCAGAGCCATTAATTGGGAGTGGGAGAGGGTGGTGTGAGCAGGAGCTAAATTGAACCCAGGGCAGTCACTACGAAGTAGGAATAAATGGGGATAAGAGGATTGGGGCTTCTGGGCTCAGTATGTTGTATAGTAAGGAATCTCCAGGAAGAACAAATATCTTATTACTTTCTGGCCAGGCATGGTGGCTCACACCTGTAATCCCAGCACTTTGGGAGGCCGAGGCAGGTGGATCACCTGAGGTCAGGAATTTGAGACCAGCCTGGCCAACATGGTGAAACCTGTCTCTACTAAAAATACAAAATTAGCTCAACGTGGTGGCGCATGCCTGTAATCCCAGCTACTTGGGAGACTGAGGCTGGAGAATGACTTGAACCCAGGATGTAGAGGCTCAAGCTGAGATTGTATCACTGCACTCCAGCCTGGGCGACAGAGCGAGATTCCATCTCAAAAAAAAAACAAACAAAAAACTTTCCTTTCAGTGGAACACCTGGGAGAAGTCTCCTAAGGGAACAGGGTTGAAGAGGTCCAACCAGACTTCTGAAATACATATTTTCTCCCTGCGTTCCTAGGTATGTTCTCCTATGTCATGCTGGCCAGCAGCCCTCTCTTCTGCTCCCCTGAGTGGCCTCGGAGGCTGGTGTCCTACTGCCCCCAAAGGTTGCAAGAACTGCTGCCCCTCAAGGCAGCCCCTCAGCCCAGTGTTTCCTGTGTGTATAAGAGGAGCCGGGCCAAAGGTGGCCAGAAGCCAGGGCTGCGCCATCAGCTGGGAGCTGCCTTCACCCTACTGTACCTCCTAGAGCAGCTATTCCTGCCCTATTCTCATTTCCTCACCCAGGTTTGTAAGGGCTGTGGAGTATATGGCAAAGGCTGGACTTAGAAAGGAACAGATGACAGCAGTTGGGAAAGAATGGGGCTGGTTTTGCAGCCCCTTCTGGGGTTAGTGTGAGAAGCGTTGGGCTGATTCCCCTCTGCCCTGCTTTCCTAGGGCTATAACAACTGGACTAATGGGCTGTATGGTTATTCCTGGGACATGATGGTGCACTCCCGCTCCCACCAGCATGTGAAGATCACCTACCGTGATGGCCGCACCGGTGAACTGGGCTACCTTAACCCTGGGGTGAGATGTCTGATGCTGACAATTTAGTGTTCTTCAGATCCCCCTTGTGCTTTGGGGTCTGGTTTTGTCTTAAACACACCATAAAGCAAAACAAATTTGAGTTTGCTCTGCCTTTTCTCAAGAGCCAGATTGAACTATCTTTTGTGTGGGTTGAGTTAGGACAGTGTCATTCATTTTCTTGAACTGAGATTAGATTTAGGAAAAGTAAGCACCACTAGCCCAGCAAGGAAAAATTCATTCCCGAAGGCAAGTTCTATGTTTTCCTAGCCAGAATGGACAGCAGGCAGGGATCTCATTGTGCCACTGGCAGCGCATGACCTGTCTTGGAAGTTGATGATAATGAGGTGGGACTAATGTGGGGGTTTGGGGCAGGTATTCACACAGAGCCGGCGATGGAAGGATCACGCAGACATGCTGAAGCAATATGCCACTTGCCTGAGCCGCCTGCTTCCCAAGTATAATGTCACTGAGCCCCAGATCTACTTTGATATTTGGGTCTCCATCAATGACCGCTTCCAGCAGAGGTGGGCAAGGGGAGCGGAGAGTGGGAAAAAATGGAGCACAATTCTTTTTACCAAGATAAACAGCCCTTGCTCCCTGGTGTTGTCTTGCTTAAAAGGCTGTCCTTCCTCTAGTGCATGTCCCCATTGATCTGGTTGTGGGCATAGCTGGTTGCTTCCAGCAGGGGGCACCATCATCCAGGAGAAAAGTGAGTTGACTTTTTTTAGACACTGTTAACACAATGCCTTCTCAGGTAGCCACTAACCCCCATTATCCCCAGTGCTCCAGATCTCTTCTGTCTTCTCTCTCTGCCCTGGACTGGCAATAACATGGCAACACAAGCCATTTCTTTTTCCTCTATTCCCTCTCCTTCAGAATAATGATGAAAGGGACAGAACCGGAAGTTCTGGTGGGTGGGTGACTGTGGTGTCCTTAGAACATGGTTTTCTTTCCTAAGGATTTTTGACCCTCGTGTGGACATCGTGCAGGCCGCTTGGTCCCCCTTTCAGCGCACATCCTGGGTGCAACCACTCTTGATGGACCTGTCTCCTTGGAGGGCCAAGTTACAGGAAATCAAGAGCAGCCTGGACAACCACACTGAGGTGGTCTTCATTGCAGATTTCCCTGGTATGGAGCAAAGTGAGAAAAGGCTTTGCTGTCTTTCCTTCTGACTGCCTTGGCCAGGGACATTCCGTGTGGTGGGAGAGGAGAAGGGAATGCTTTTGAAACCTAAGGGGGTAATGGTGGTAAAGGTGTGTTGTCTCTGTTTTGGCTGGGAGTGAGTTCACTCTACCGTGGGGTAGGATGATGAACGCTGTTGGTCTGGCAGGACTGCACTTGGAGAATTTTGTGAGTGAAGACCTGGGCAACACTAGCATCCAGCTGTTGCAGGGGGAAGTGACTGTGGAGCTGGTGGCAGAACAGAAGAACCAGACTCTTCAAGAGGGAGAAAAAATGCAGGTATTTTGCTGGGATTAACAGCAGAAAGAGCTGAGTGTGGTGGCTCACACCAGTAATACCAGCTACTTAGGAGGCTAAGGCAGGAAGCCAGGAATTTATAGTCAGCCTGAGCAACATAGTGAGACCCCATCTTTAACAATTTAAAAAACAATGGCAGAAAGCTTAGATGAGCAAGGTGCATTTATTATAGACTGAAAATATTTTACCATAGCAGTAATGCAGTGGAGCTCAAAAAAAACAAAAACAAAAACAAAAAAACAAGGGCCCCTGGGACTGTGAATAAACTCATCTAGGATTCTAGAGGTTAGTTACTTCTAATTCCAAAACACAATTGAGTAGAAAGAAGCCAAGAGTCATAGAGTAGGGAGGCCACAGGCTGGCTAGAGAAAAGCTGGTGAAATTTATCCATTTCTTCTCCCTCATCAGTTGCCTGCTGGTGAGTACCATAAGGTATATACGACATCACCTAGTCCTTCTTGCTACATGTATGTCTATGTCAACACTACAGAGCTTACACTGGAGCAAGACCTAGCATATCTGCAAGAATTAAAGGAAAAGGTGGAGAATGGAAGTGGTAAGTATATGAACATTTGGCTAAGATAGCCCCTGGTTTCAAGAGGTCAGGGTTATGAATGAGGTTCCAGCCATTCAAGAATGAACTTGAAGTCTCTAGCTGGCAGAAGGGGAGTTCTAAGGGGAGAGAGTGATCCATCTCAGTGATTCCTTTTTTCTGTCTTCCGGGCAGAAACACGGCCTCTACCCCCAGAGCTGCAGCCTCTGTTGGAAGGGGAAGTAAAAGGTGGCCCTGAGCCAACACCTCTGGTTCAGACCTTTCTTAGACGCCAACAAAGGCTCCAGGAGATTGAACGCCGACGAAATACTCCTTTCCATGAGCGATTCTTCCGCTTCTTGTTGCGAAAGCTCTATGTCTTTCGCCGCAGGTCAGTTCACCACCACATTTGTCATTGCCATTGTATGTTGGCAAGCTTGGTAGCTTTCCTCTGGAGAGGGTAACACTAAAGACTCTTACACAAGAAACAACGGTTTAGCTCTAGATACCTTTTCCTGCCATTCTTCTCCCTAATTTACTGGAAGAATAAGTGGCCTATGTCTGATGGCCTGCTTTCTTGTTCTGCCTCAGCTTATCTCCAGCCTGTCTGTGGGCTGTTCCTACCCTATCCTAGAATCTTCTACCAGACTGTATAAAGAGTGGGGTACCAGGCTGGGCACAGTGTCTTATGCCTGTAATCCCAGCACTTTGGGATGCTGAGGTGGGCAGATCACTTGAGATCAGGCGTTCAAGACCACCTTGACCAACATGGAGAAACCTCATCTCTATTAAAAATACAAAATTAGCTGGGCATGGTGGTGCATGCCTGTAATCTCAGCTACTTGGAAGGCAGAGGCAGGAGAATCGCTTGAACTTAGGAGGCGGGGGTTGCGGTGAGCCAAGCTGGCGCCATTTCACTCCAGCCCAGGCAATAAGAGTGAAACTCCATCTCAAAAAAAAAAAAGTGGGGTACCCTTCCCACTGGGACATAGAGGGTCACTTGTGGGGAGATGCTCATATATGCCTGTGTTGGAGGAGCGAGGATCAGGTGCCTTAGAAGGGCTTTAGCTGAAATCCTAATGTTGAAACAGGAATTTGAACTGGCTCGGCTTTTTTCTGTTTTTCAGCTTCCTGATGACTTGTATCTCACTTCGAAATCTGATATTAGGCCGTCCTTCCCTGGAGCAGCTGGCCCAGGAGGTGACTTATGCAAACTGGAGACCCTTTGAGCCGGTTGGAGAACTGAGTCCCTCAAACATGGATTCTTCACATCCTAATCCTCCTGAATCAAATCCTGATCCTGTCCATTCAGAGCTCTGAAGGGAGCCAGATGTTGGGTGTAGATGTAGAAGCGGCTGGCCACAGATCCATTCTATACAATGGACATTTATTTGAAAATAATTCTCAAAATTTTTTTTACTTTTTTTTTTTTGTTCTAAAGCTCTTTTTAATTCAGAGATGATAACTTAGAGGAACCAAGAAAATAAAGCAAATAAGATTAAACAACTCAAGATTGAGAGGCCAGGAGGAGGTTAGAAGCAATGTGAAACTGCCCTCCTAAGATGGTAAGAGTAAGGTTTAAAGTGGCTCTTTAGGGGCTGGGCATGGTGGCCTATACCTGTAATCCCAGCACTTTGGAAGCCTGAGGTGGGCAGATCACTTGAGGCCAGGAGTTCGAAACCAGCCTGGCCAACATGGCAAAACCCATCTCTACTAAAAATCCAAAAATTAGCCAGACATGGTGGTGGGAGCCTGTAATCCAGCAACTCAAGGGACTGAGGCATGAGAATCACTTGGGCCCAGGAGGTGGAGGCTGCAGTGAGATGAGGTCGAGCCACTGCATTCCAGCCTGGGTGGCAGAGCAACACTCCATCTCAATAATAATAATAAAATGGCTCTTTGGGGGAAGCAATTTAATGTACCACGATGAAAATAATAGCTAACCGTTCCCAAGTGTTTGCTATGGGCTAGACACCATGTGAGCAATGTTTCCTTCATTACCACATTAGGCTGAGAGAGGCTGAAAATAATTTGCCCAAAGACATAACAGCTAGTGAGGGATGGACTGATGAATTGACTTAAGGTCCTGTACCCTGCCACTTGTAATTTTCAGAATCACTGATAAATCTGAAATAATGTAGCTTAAAATGTGTCTTCTTAATCAGAAGTATGATTGGATGGTGGTCAGGTTGTAAATGCACATAATTTATCTTCATTGCAATTTTGGTTTCTTCTTTGTTCCTATTATCTACATACACACAGTAAGTTTTTCACTAGCAGTTATGAGATTAGTCAGAATAGCAGCATCAAAGTTAAATAAGGAAATCTAGATGATTGATAGATTTTCTCTAAAAATAAGCTTACTATTTGGTATTATTTTAGCCTAATTAGTGAGCAGAAGGGGCGGTCAAGTAAGAATTAACCAAACTTAGTGAGAAATTAGGGAGTGCTTACAGACACTTTTTATAGGTTTGGGTGTACAAGGGTGATTCAGGAAGCTCCTCAGTTCAGTGAAAATTCAAAGGTTTAGCACTGAGCTAGGAGGTGAGAATGCAGAGCTATAAAAAAGGATCCCTGCTTTGGGAGCTCATGGTCTTGTAGCAGAGACTATGAGCTGGGATTACTAGGTGTGACCCTAGTAGGCTAGGTGTGAGCCACAGAGCCCAGCCAAATCTGTTTTTATCACTACCTAGATCTGTCAACCTTTATATTAGCATCTAATTAGGGATAGGCCAGAACAAGGAGTTGTCAAGCAGTTTGGGCCCCCCTTCGCTGAGGAGGCCAGTGGTAAATTGGCAGTCTCAGTAACTTCTTGCAGGTTTCTCTTCCCATTTTGTCCCTCCCTTCCTTGGACAGTGTTCCCAGGGTTCTTTCCTAAGCAACTGCCTTTTGACTATACATGCTTCAGATGATTTTTGGCTACTCCAGAATTTTCCAGTGATGCTAGATTTCTTTCCTGTGTCCTAGACTTATAGGTCTAAGTTTCACCTTGATTTCACACATTGCTGTTCAGTTCATCCTAAACTTACATGCATCCCCAACTCAGTCTTGCTTATTCTTTATTGAACGGCTCCACTCTATACCTTAACCAAGCTGTTATCATTAGGTCGTCAGCTTTGACTCTTCCCTTTTCCTTACATTTCTTACAGTTGCCAAGTCCCATCAATTTTACCTCCTGGATATCTCTTGAATCTTTTTTTTTTTTTTTTTTTTTTTTTTTTTTTTTTTTGATGGAATCTCGCTGTCGCCGAGGCTGGAGTGCAGTGGTGCGATTTCAGCTCACTGCAACCTCCTCCGCCTCCCAGGTTCAAGCATTGAATCTTTGTAAAGACAGGGTTTCACTCTTATCACCCAGGCTGGAGTTCAATGGTGCTATCTTGGCTAACTGCAGCCTCCCAGGTTTAAGCGATTCTCCCACCTCAGCCTTCCACGTAGCTGGGACTACAGGTGTATTTTTAGTAGAGACGGTGTTTCACCATGTTGGCCAGGCTGGTCTGAAACTCCTGACCTAAAGTGATCCACCCGCCTTGACCTCCCAAAGTGCTGGGATTACTAGGTGTGACCCTAGTACGCTAGGTGTGAGCCACAGAGCCTGGCCAAATCTGTTTTTATCACTGCCTAGATCTGTCAACCTTTATATTAGCATCTAATTAGGGATAGGCCAGGACTAGGAGTTATCAAGCAGATTGGGCCCCCCTTGGCTGAGGAGGCCAAGTGGGGCTTGGTGGAAAATCCCTTATTCATTCAAGGTATTGTATGGGCAAGCAATGGCTATGACATAGGATCCCCTGATTATTTTGTAAGAATGGGGGTGGGGGCCGGGCGCGGTGGCTCAAGCCTGTAATCCCAGCACTTTGGGAGGCCGAGGCGGGTGGATCACGAGGTCAAGAGATCGAGACCATCCTGGTCAAC
>NW_016107970.1:485007-497491 GCF_001604975.1 Cebus imitator | reverse complement strand
AAAAAAAGGCCAGGTGTGGTGGCTCACCTGTAACCCCAGCTCTTTGGAAGGCTGAGGTGGATTACCTGAGGTCAAGAGTTCAAGACCAGCCTGACCAACATGGGAAAAACCCTGTCTCTACTAAAAATACAAAATTAGCTGGGTGTGGTGGTGTAAATGCACAAAAAGTAATTTATCTTCATGCGTATAATCCCAACTAGTCGGGAGGCTGAAGAAGGAGAATCTCTTGAATCCGGGAGGTGGAGGTTGCGGTGAGCCAAGATTGTGCCATTGCACTCCAGCCTGGCAACAGAGTGAAACTCCATCTCAAAAAACCAGTAAAATAAGAATGGAGGTGGGAGTGACACTGATGTTTAATCCTTTCTTTTGCAGATCTTTTCTCATAGTAACACAATAGAAGATACACTGGCACTGTGTTTGCCAAGCTCACTGTACCTACTTGACTGGTAACAAAAGTCCCAAGAGTTCTTTGGGAGGAGACACTTGCAAAAGTATTTTTCTTAATAGGACAAGGAAAATGCCTTCCTCAAACTGTTAGTACAACTACCACCTCTCTGACCAGTTTTTCCAAGGAAAATGTTGGGATATGGTGAGGTGGAAAGAATAAGTGATTATGTAAATACTGGTAATAAAAGCTGTTCATCAGTGGGATAGAGTTGGGTTGCAAATGTAGCCAATCTAAAAATGGGCTATCAAAGGCCTTTTATCCAAAAGGCTTTAGTATTCTTCCTCCTCATTCTACCCTGAGCATTTGGATCTTTGCCCCTGATGAGTATCCATCCCCTTTGAAACTTTTTAGAAAGGCAGGTTATAGACTTTTCAACCTAAATAAGACATTCCCTTAAGTCATACTTGATGCTTTGATTCTTAACTATTTATAATCACCCTTATTCCTTTTTATGCCTTCACCCCTTTGGCTCTGTTCCCCGTGGCCTGGTTAGTGTTCATCCACCACCTTCATTACCTTTAAGATACTTTTTTCCCCCAGGCTGGGCAGGACAACACTATATTCCCCAAGTTCCTTGAAGACTGGGGAATCTTCATTTACTTAGCAGATACTAAACATAACCTTAAAGCAGTTACTTTTTGAAAACTTCTCTGATGCTACTCTACCAACTTAGAGGCACTTATTGATGCTCGTTACCCTAATTTAGCCAATATGGTTATCTGCAATGTATTGGCATCTAAGAACTCCTTTATGAAAGATTGTTCTGGAGCATTTCAATATGCAAAATTCAGGTTCTCAAGTTAGAACAAGGCTAATTGGTACATCTGCATAGGATTTAACCTTACCCTCCCCCTACTTCCCAACATACTTTGAGATGGTCTCACTTTGTTACCCAGGTTGGAGTGCAGTGGTGCTCTCAGCTCACTGCAACCTCCACCTCCTAGGTTCAAGCAACTCTAAGCCTCCCTAGAAGTTGACATTACAGGCACCTGCCACCACACCTAGCCTAGATTCCAAGTTTTTAAGCCTCCATCCTAACAGCCATAAGCAAGCATTTCTTGCTTTACATTTGAAGAACAAGAGTAAAGCTGGACCACCATTCAGATGCCACAAGAAATGTATTCCAAGTGGCTACTGTCTATGTAGCTCCTAGGCTCAAGACCAGCATGGTCTATGGATTTTCTACACAACCTGTGAGATGAAATTAACCCTTTGCAAATTTATAGCATTTTCACTGTAATAAATTTCATTTGTATATTTGTCTCTGCAAGATAGACTAGAAATCACATTTTACAACTTCCCAAACAGGAACATGAAACTACAACCCTTAACACTTCATTATTTTAATAAAATGTATGTCAATTAGGCTTAAATTGCCAGGACTGGATGGATATTTCTTCTTCCAGGCTAATACCTTTAGTGGTTTTTGTGTCTTCAATGGTTTGAAGCCCTGAATCTTAGTCGAAAACTTGGAAATGCCATTGAATGGCTGCTGCATTAAGGACATATGAATCTTGGCCTGAGTCTCCTAGGCCAAATCTTGCTCTTACTGCATTGTAAGCCTTTAAATGCCTACACAGTGGGTCTAGGGATTGAGGTGATTTTCCTAAATTATGGCTAAGATTACAATTCAGGGTTAAAGGTACACATATAATATTCTCAGGTCATACAGTTTCATTCTTTTAACAAGCAGTCTCACAGTCACCCAGGCTAGAGTACAGTGGCTTGATAATGGTTCACTACAGCC
Source organism: Cebus imitator (assembly GCF_001604975.1). Classification (NCBI taxonomy): domain Eukaryota; kingdom Metazoa; phylum Chordata; class Mammalia; order Primates; family Cebidae; genus Cebus; species Cebus imitator. Next base: position 495,296 of record NW_016107970.1, on the reverse strand, counting down.
TCCAACTCCTATGTTCACGTGGTCTTACTTCAGCCTTCGGCAGTGTTGGGATTATGGGGCATGTACCATCACACCTGGGCCCAAAGCACTTTAACAATAATGAAAAAGAGACACAGCTAAGGTAGAACCTAGCATTTTATTTAGATCTTCATTAAACTGTTGGAATTGAGAACCAGACATACGTAATAAACCTCCAAAAATAGATCCTGAAAGGCACTTTCTGCTTAGGGCAAGCGGTCATGGAATAAGCATGTAAACAAGCTGGCTTCTCTGTACCACACCAGCCAAGTCAGCTTTCTCCATGGCCAGCCGCACCAGCTCTGCCCTCCCTTCTGTTAACACCAGCCAGACCCCCTGTAGGTCTAACCCAAGGTTTTTCTGTAGGACACCTTGGCCTACCTGGGAATGCTGGAAACATGTTAAAGGAATCATGGTGTTGAGAGAGAAAAAAAAAAATTTTAAAAGCTGCCATCTGAGGTGATGGCTTCTCTGTACTTACACCATACCCCAGAATACAATAAATAAGCAATTAGAAAACGTTCAAGTATGAAGGGATTTCCTCCTCCCCGCCAAAAGCACTGCTCTCTGAAGGAAGCTGGTTTCTCTGTAGCTACACCAGCTGTTCAGAAAGCTCATTGGACCTGGTTTTGAAAATAAAACAAAGTTAAAACCCTGGGAGGAGTTATTGTGCAGTGTGGAGTACTCAGGCTTTCTTATAAAGAAAAAAAAAAGTTATCTGGTACCAAAGTGTGCAACCTACAGACCCTCAGGTACTGCCCTGTGACTTCTCTGTATGACATCACAAGGCTGCCAAGTGCCTGTTTTTCTAGAACTAGGAGTTGGTGAGGTTTGGCTAGTGCTGAAACCATGCATAGGATTGGTTTACTAAATTAAAACCTTATTACGTACGTCCTCCAAAAGACAGCTGAAAGTGGAGAGATTTTGATTTGGTGCTGTTAGAGGTGGCAATTAAGAGCATAAGCACCAGGGAGATGGTTTAATGGTAACTGCCTTTTTTTGATGTCAGGCTAGAGCTCCAACTGGGAACTTGCGTTACATGCAAGATTGATTGGATAGGGAACACTCCCTGACAAAGAGCTACATAATTAGAAGTGGATCAAGTTACAGGGAGGATAAGGGGAAGGCTTCACATTCATAATAGAGCTCAAGACATTACAAATTCATGCTGACAGGGCTGTGGCATTGCCAGACAGAGGCTATAAGTGGAACTACAAGTACTTTACGTGCACATTACAAGGACATTTTCAGCATCTGGTGGGAAAGTCAATGCAATTAGGACTTTGGAGCGTTGGGTGATAGGGCACAAAGGTTCAATTTCAAAGCATTATTTACTACAGTGTTGTTTCTAGGCAGTTACATGGATCACCTATGCTCACTAAATTCATTATAATGGTGAACAAAACACCTAGGGACAGAATAGCAAGCCCAACTTACAGTCCCCCACAAAAGCTAAAATTCATGTCATTGACTAGAGTGACTGCAACTGTCAGGAGCTGAAAGAGGACAGAAAAATTTAGGAAGGAGGGCCCTTTCCCTCAGAGCTTGAAGGCTTCTCTGTAGCCTACGCCAACAAGTCTGGGGAAAAAAGGCTAACACTTTCAATATTTTAGCTTTTTGGGCACTTCCCATGGGAAGCTGTCCCTACCAAAGTGGCCATAGGCTGCAGTCCTCTGATAAATTGGCTTCTTCAGATCCAGATCCCTGGAATATACAAGTCCGTAACTTAATATGTAGCATTAAATTAAAATAAAGCAAAACAATCAGCAAGACTCATTTTCAAGGGCTCTGGCAAATGAGTTCTCTGGGATATGCTAGGAAAAAAATTTGTGGCAAAAGTGTTACTTCCCTGGTGTCCAAACTCCTTGCACAGTCCTTATTAGTAACTATAGTTGTTTTTCCATCCCTGGCTCAACAAACGTGAAAACTTCATTATTCTGAGAAATTTCAATTGTCAAAAAGCTCATCTGAGATCACAGAATACTTACCAAGGTCCCCACTGCCCACACCCTACACCATGGTTTTTACATTATAACAAGCCTTGAGCATCCCACTTTAGATTTCTTAATGGTAAACACCCTTAGGTAAGAGCACAAAGCTCAAATATCAAAACTGGAAGATTCTCTAGGGTGGTTAGCCTAAGCCATGGAGCACCATAATTTAAAATTTCTCAACTAAGGCAGCAATTCAACACTGTTCTAGGAATTAAAATATATTCCCATTTGAGAAGTCTTCCTTCACACCTTCACCTCCTCAGATTCAAGTATATATACACATACCCACACCCTCAATGCTTGACTAGCAACAGGCTTTACCATCTTTACCTGACAATGACCCCAGGGCGGAGATCGAAATTCTTCTTCACAATCTCTAATAGCTCTCTCTCACTCTTCTGAGAGGTACCATAATGGAAAATGGAGATAGATAATGGATGAGAAACTCCAATAGCGTAAGAGACCTAAAAAGGATTCAAATGTCCTAAGAATCAGTGATTGAAAAGACCCCCACACTTGTGTAATACATTGGTATAAAACAAGTAGTTAAGTAGATTACTACTGAATACCCTCCCACTTACATGACTTTAAATCGCTCCTGTTATATAAGAGTACATACCTGAACAAGAACCCTCCGGCACAGACCTCCTTTAACAAGGGATTTTGCCACCCAACGAGCAGCATAAGCAGCTGAACGGTCGACCTTGGTATAATCCTTTCCTGAAAAGGCACCTCCTCCATGAGCACCCCAACCACCATAAGTGTCCACAATGATTTTCCGTCCAGTCAAACCAGCATCACCCTGAAATTACAGGATTTAAGTTACTTTATGCCTACTGCCTTCCAAGAAGTGGATTAGGTTGCCTATTCCGAATTCACCCGCAAATATCCTCCGACGATTCACATGTAGGTTTCAGAAAGCCTAGAAAAAATGCGGTAGCCAAATTTTTAAGTAACCATCAAAAATCCAGAAAAAATGCAACAAAATGACATTACCTGAGGCCCACCAATAACAAATCTGCCACTTGGCTGTAGGTGGTAGATTGTATCCTCATCAAGGTATTTTGCAGGCACAACGGCTTTGATGACTTTCTCCTTTAGGGCATCCCTCATCTCATCAAGACAAACCTCTTCATCATGCTGAACAGATATAACAATTGTGTGGACTCTGATGGGAAGCACAGCACCTCGATCCTGCATATACTGCACAGTAACCTTGAAGACAACACAGATTATCAGAATAGTCTACCAACCAAAAGCTTTGTATTCATTTATCTGAGTTACAATACAGTAAAACAAATGCTATTTTTTTCAGTTAGCTATTATCAAAAGTATGGATCTTCTACACTGATAAAATAAATGAAACAACCAAGCTTTATAATCACTTACTTGAGTTTTAGAATCAGGGCGTAACCAAGGCAAAGTGCCATTACGGCGTAGTTCTGCCAGTTTGGCATTAAGCTTGTGTGCCAAGACAATAGTTAAAGGCATACACTCCTCAGTTTCATCAGTGGCATAGCCAAACATCAAGCCCTAAAGAAGGAAAAGTCATCAATGTGATCAAGCTCCAGAATTTCATGTTAGAAGAGATTAAAACAGCCTCTACATCAAGATACCTGGTCTCCAGCACCAATGTCTTCCTCATTTCTGTCAAGATGAACACCTTGGGCAATATCTGGTGACTGTTGCTCCAAGGCTACCAGCACATTACAAGTTTTGTAGTCAAACCCTATAAGCAAAAAACAAAACGTCTTGTTTAGGTCATAGCAGTATCTCCTATTTACAGCAATTATTTTGAATTCTAAACACTGAAGAAATCAAATATACCTAAACCATCAGACCTTTTAGAGAATGAACAGAATAGAGCTTAAGAGTATAGTAAAACACAGGAGTTCAGGATTAGCAGGAACATTCTAGGAGTTTCTTCAAATCTCACTAGCTGCTATCTAGAAAAAATGAGAACTATTAACACAAACCTTTGGAAGAATCATCATATCCAATGTGCTTAACAGCTTCACGAACCACTTTCTGGTAGTCAACAGCAGCTCTGGATGTAATTTCCCCAGCAAGAAGGATCATTCCAGTTTTAGCAACAGTTTCTAATAAAAAGAGATTCAACTCAAATATCAATTTTATAAAAATAATTTTTATGCTACCTTTCTACCAGTTGATAAGCAAGCACATTATCAACCTACCACAAGCAACTTTGGCATCAGGATCCTGTTGAAGGTGGGCATCAAGGACAGCATCACTTATCTGATCACAAATCTTATCTGGAAAAGAGAAATTCCTGGGTCAATTTCTTCAAACAAAGAATGTATTTGGTCAAGCTCCCTCCCTGCAACGATCAAATGTTTAATACACCTTAATTCATTGTATATGCACTTTACCCCTAAAATTCAAAGTTTGCATTATAAATCTAACCACCCACCAGAAAGATGAACCGTTAGTCCAATCTCTTAAAAAACAGCATTTGCCCTACACATCATAATCATTCCGTAACTGTACCAAACCCCTGTGCACCTGGGGGTCTGGTAGAACTGAGGCCACAGGTAGGCCAGTCTCCCTAATCTTAAGGAGCACTAATTATAATGAGCAACAAGAGAATTTAATTAAACAATTAAAGGAAAGGCAGTCTGTGACTAAAACGGCAATTATTTGATTTCGTTAGGAATTGCGCAGGGAACAAAAGCTTAACAGTGTAGAAAATGCTTAAACATATTCTGAATCCTTATCCAACTTCTCCCTGCTCTGTCATTAGAAGGGAGAAGGAACAAATATCCCTCTACTCAAAGTTCATTTATTTGAATTTTCACAACCACCCAAAATAGAATCCAAATATAACGTGTAAGTCAGACTAGAGGATCAAGACTCGGTCTACTAGTAACTGGTTTAACAGCTGACCTTCAGCACCCACCAATATCCTGGGTTTTGTCCTCATACCACTAAGTTACTTGCGGGATTTCATCATAGGCACAGTAGACTGACTAGACCGTAAAGCCACCAGACTAGATAGCTACTGCGGTCATCCTAAGGGCAGAAACAGCCTAAAGAGCCAAATAATCATCTTTACTAGCCAATATGCTGAGATTTTCAGTTCCTGGAAACAGCTTTACTCCTTCACGTGCCAATTGATCCCCATTATGGCGGTTGAGCGGACAAAGCCTCAAGTGAGGTAAAACCCTGCCTAACGGTAAGCACCGAAGACTTTAAAAGGGAACCCAAAGCAACGGCAGCTCCTTATTCATGCTTCCCATCCTTTTTACACGGGGTCCAAATAAGGACTGCCTTCTTGGACATGCGCTATATTTAGTCGGAGGCCGTCACCTTGAAGACAAGGCCATATCCGCCGAAGGGCATGTGCGTATTCTCCAGCGTGTGGTCAAGACCTAACCACGGAGGCAGTGTAGCCAGACGATGTCGCGAGGCATAGGCCACCCACCCCCCCTCAAACCGGGCACCCGGGCTGCCCACGGCTCCCCCTTGCCCAGATGCCACATGCGGCAAACACGTGGTCACCGCTGCAATGCGGGGCGCGCGCTCCCGAGGGCCGGACGCGAGCACGCGGGGCGGGTCGCCCACTCCAGGTTTGTCAGACGGCAGGGCCGGGAGGGGTTAACAGTGCCCTCCCTCCCCGGCCAGAACACACCAGCGGCCGCGGCCCCCGCCCTTCTCGTTTTCTGGAACCTTCCGCATGCCGAGGCGCGCGGCCGAATGGGATTAGGGTGGAGAAGGGAGAAGAGGAAGGGGAGGGGGAAGAGGAGCGGCGGCCACGCGCCCGGCCTTGGAGGCGCCACGAGGAAAGCGTGCGGTCACCGCTCTTCCCACCACCAGGCGGACGAGGACGACCCGCGCGGGCCCCACCACCAGCCGGCCGCGGCCGGCCGGACCTCGGCGCTGCCCTCTGCCCTGCCCCACGCTTCGCTCCAGGCCGTCCCCTCACCTGGGTGGCCTTCCCCCACCGACTCTGAAGTGAAGAGGAACGTGCCCTCCTCGATGAACGCCTCGTGGAAGCCGTTGAGCTGCCCGTTCATGTTGGTGTCGGTGAGTGGAAGTGGCGTTGAGAAGAACAGCGGCGAGGCGGCGGCTGCGAAATGCGCAAGCTGTGGACAGCGTCCTACTCGGAGCAGGCGGGCGGCGCGGAGCGAACGAGGCGGCGGGCGGCGCGGCCCGCTATTTATAGAGCAGCGCCCGCGCGCGCCCGGCTCGGGTCCCGCCCCTCGGCGCCGCGCGCCAATGCACCACTCGCACGGGGGTTGGGGAGGAAGGGCAGCGTGCCCCACGGAGGCCGGGCTGAACCATTCTGCGCGGCCGCGGGAGGGGCCGAGACGGCCCGGCCCTTCGGAGACCGTTTAGCCATCTTCAGCAGCCAGAGCCTAGGGAAAGTGCAGATGCGAGGAGACTGAGGGTTGTGCCCTTCCATGTTCGATGTGGGAGGAAAAGCGACTGGGGCTTGCTGGACTCGCTCCCCTGTGCTGTGACATGGCACCTCCCTTCCGACCGTTGGCTGGGATATCTGTCCCGAAGGTCGCGTCCCCCGGTGGAGGCGGCGGGAATTGCAGAGATTTTGCGGTCCTGCTGGGGTCTTTCCGGCCGCCCCGCCTCTAGATGCCTGGTGACGGGAGCCCGTGGCGGTCGGCCATGTGAAGGTGGCCATCTTGGCCGGCCACCGAGGGCTTCTCACGGCCTTCGCTCGGCGTTCCCGCCCGGCTCGCTGCTGGAGCCGGGAAATCTGAGGGGCGCCGGCCCACCTTCTAGTCGTTTCCTGGTGAATGGCTCTGCTGAAGATGGCCGGAAAGCAGATTAATGAGGGTGTGCCATCGATTTAAACAATCGCCCTCCTCCCCGCTCCCCCGCGCTAAAGTTTCTGAGGAACCCCTACCCTTCGTGCTTCGTGGACTTAAAGTGGAGGCTGCGCTCCAGCCTTTCCCCCAGAGAGAAAGGAGGCTGCTCCCAAAGCCGTCCTTGCCCTGTGGCCTTCCTGTGCCTTTGAAGGGGGGGTGGAAATCGATGTTTCAATTCTCTGCTTGGGAGAATATGGAACGAAGATTTCTTTTTTGGTGGGTGAGGACCATTCATTCCCTTGAATATGCTTAGGCAGATCTCTCGACAGCGTGGAATAGGCTGCTTCCTGAAGCTTTCACTTTAAAATGCCCTCCTGCGTTTGTCCCAGTTTTGCCCAATAAAGGAATTATAGACAGAGGGAAAAAGAGCAAAACAAAACTTGAGCCGGCAAGGAGTAGGGAGTCAGGAACTGATGTCGAGGAGTCCCGTTCGAAGGGAGCCCGCATTGGGGGCGGGGGTCTCGGTGCAGGTCTGGTCAGGGGCTGGTGGCCTGGTGGCCCTGAGCGGAGCGCAGAACAAGAACGCCAGGTTTAATGACGTTCTCAAGAAACAGCCTGCTCTTAGCATGGGATGCACTTTACGCTGGGGAGGTGGAGACCCCTAGTAACAGCCTCCAGCTGCATGCTGCCCGGAGAACGAAGTGCATTCCCAAGAACAGTCCTTGCCGCCGGTGCGGGAGGAAAGGTGGGATTTGCTAAAGGCTCACTGGGAAACAAAGGAAGCACTTGGGCTGTGCTGGGGGCATCGACAAAGAAGGTAAAGAAAGGGCTCATCCCCAGACTCCCTGACCAAGTTCAGGGTCGCTCAAAGCAGGCAGCAAGAAAAGGTTGCACCACAGAAGAGACGATAGATCTTGGTATTTTTATTTGTTGCCTTTTACTTTTCAGGCTAACCCTTGATGGAAAAGTAACTGTATAAAACTATCAATTTTTTTTTTGTTTGAATGTTATCTCATTTTTTAAAAAAGCAGAATGCCAGTTTATTACAATGAGTAATAAAATTGTCAACTGGAATAAAATGCGTGTGTAGGCTGGCCAGTGCATTATCTCCCAGAAGAAAAATCTATATGGGAAGCCAGAATATAATTAGAAGGTTATTTTATTAATAGGGAGTCAGAACAAGGGGCGTAAAGTCAATGATTGGCTCATTAAATCCTGATACCCCTGTGCAATCGACTCCACAGTGGGGCTAGGCCTGCCGAAGAGATGAGAATCAGCTGTACATAATTGCTTACCTACGTCTCTCCCTTGTGAATAGTGTGTAGGTGTAACACGGTGGTTAAGAGTAGGGGTTTGGAGTCACAGCGTCTCTATGCTTCAGTATCCTCATTCTGTAAAATTGGAATATTAATAGTATATCATAGGATTGTCTCAAGGATTAAAATAGTACAAGTAGAGTCTTTAGCACAGTATCTAGTACATAATTTTTAAAAATGTAAGCTGTAAAAAAATTAGCTATATTTCCTGTGAATTACTTTTCAGTGGCTTTCAATTTCTGTAGGATTCAGACTAAAATCTCTACATACTCTTAAAGGCCCCAGTGTGATTTGGCTGGTACTTCTGCAGCCTTGTCTTTTGCCACACTCTCCTTTCTGTCCTCTATTTTAGATTTTTTTTTTTTTTCTAGTTAGTAGCAGTTAAATTTATTAATTGCTCAGTATCAAAACAAAGCAGGATACATTTATTTTATATCATTCGTATTGCCCCTTCCTCCCTTCCACAAATATTTATGAGCACATCTGTGAGGCAGACCCAGGAGCAAATGCTCTGACAATCCTGGTCTCTGCCTACTCAGTGCTCTAAATGCAGGGAGATGCCTGGCTAACTCCTTCTTATACTTCTCACTCCAGCTCAGCTGCCACTTCCTGGATGAAGCCTTCATCTACACAGATTTGTCACAGGGGACTGTGTTTTCTTTCATGGCACTAAGTGCAGTTTTACATTATAGATTTGGTGATTATTTGATGAATGTCTCCAACTCCCAGTTAGGCTTGTAAGCGCCTTAATAATGAAAAGGTGGCCTGTTTTTCTCAAGCTTTGTTACTAAATGCTGGGCACACATGAAGTGCTTTAAAATGTTCAAGAGGAAGAGAGAAGAGAGGAAGGGAAGGAAACAAAAGGCAAATGAATATAAAGATGGCAGAAGGAAGCAGAAAAATGAGAAACTCTGACGATCATGTGAAATCCATGGAAAGAGGTCCTGCGTTGGTTTAGTCATAAGTATTGTAATTAATAAAATTAAAACTTCTTTGCTAACGGGGAAGCACATGGCATCCTGTTCTGACAGGAATAAGATTTCTGATTTCATAGATGAGTGTCCTAAGGGTGAAATAAACCAGGAGAATTATTGGTTTATTTCCTGTTTATCATTAATGAATTTGTGAAGTGTTGTAAAGCACATAAAAGAAATCTAATCACTGCCTAAAGGCTCCAGATTTCTCAAGCCAGAGTACGTAAATGTAGCAGTAGTCCTACAAAAAAGGCAAAGTTGGGATTGGATAAAAATGATATTCGTGACTCAAACAGCAAATAAACAACTCCTTATCAGTCTGTCAGTCAGGGAGAGAATTCCAGTAAGTAAAAGAGAACATTTGTAGTGTAAGAAGCTGTTGATGTGGCAGGAGAAAAGAGGAAGGTGACAGTAGGAATAGCAAAGAGCAAGTGAAGGTATGGAGAGATTGAGAAGGAGGCTCCTAGTCTGTGAGGCTTAAGAGCACCTTCTATGTGAAGACAGGTCAAGAAGAAAGAAATGTAGGCCACATGTCTCCAGATTTGTACCAGTCCTTTAGGGCCAAAGTTTAGCTATCTCAGATGGCCTCAGAGGCAAGCTAGCTCTAGTGAGATCAGAAACAAGTACTATGTAAACCCCCTCATTATTAGGCTTTTTGAATTTTGTTTTTATTTCTATGTTTTTCTCTTTTGATATTTAAAAATATTTTTACAGTCCCAATAAAAAAGTTCTGAATGGAAGAACAGATATGGTACAGTGAAGAAGACACTGAAGGAGATAATAATATGATGACAATAGCTATACTTTATTGTGACAGGCACTGTTGTAATATCCACTCCTCACAACAGCTCTATTTCTCTTCCTGTTTTACACATGAAGAAACTGGCATGTTATTCGTCCATGTCACACATCAAAGCAGTAGTGGAGCTAGGGACTTGAGCCTGATCTGACCTCTAAATTAATTCCCCTTCTCATAGCCAAACAGTAAATACTGCATACTCCCTGAGGTCATTAATATTAACAATTTGGTTTATATCCTTCCATTCCTTCTTCTGAGAACACACACACCAACATATCTTACTACTCAGAGAAACATGGATTTTTTTTTTCTTAAAAATTTTTATGACTGTCTCTCCAGGATACTATGTAGAGCTGTAAATTATTTCATTCTCTTTTTTTTTTTTTTTTTTTTTTTTTTTTTTT
>NW_016107970.1:475456-484630 GCF_001604975.1 Cebus imitator | reverse complement strand
TAGTAGAGACGGGGTTTCACCGTGTTGACCAGGATGGTCTCGATCTCTTGACCTTGTGATCCACCCGCCTCGGCCTCCCAAAGTGCTGGGATTACAGGCTTGAGCCACCGCGCCCGGCCATTTCATTCTCTTTTACTGTGGGAAAATATACACAACATAAAATAAATAGGTAGCTCACCAAGAAGAAAATGCAAATTGCAATAAACATGAAAAAATGCTCAACCTCAATGATAAATGTGATGTTAATATATATGTTTCTGTCCATGGTTCCTGGATCATAACTCCCATAGCCCTTGTTATACAGTCTTTTGTTATAAATGCTGAGTTAGGGCTCAGGAGCAGGCCTCGGGAAACAGAATCTCTCTGACTTTCTCCTGCCTCTCTTTCACCTGCCCCAAGGCAGAACTCTAATCTTTCCCTGCCTTTCTGACTGTGGGTCGTAAGACCCTCATTCCAGAGAGGGTCCTGCCCCGCACCCTGGGACAAGGAATGCTGAGGTCATGAAGCTTCCATAAAAACCCAAGAGGACTGGGTTCAGAGAGCTTCTGGAGATCCGAACATGTGGAGGCTGGCAGGAAAGTAAATAAGAACTCATCCACGTGCTAGGAGGCTGTCGCACCCCAACTCTGTGGGAACAGAAGCTCCTGCACTTGGGACCCTTCCAGACCTTATCCTATGCATCTCTTCATCTGGCTGTTTGTCTGTATCCTTTAAAATAACCGGTAAACATGAGCAACTGCTTCCCTGAATTCTGTGAGCCACTCTAGCCAATTTTTTTTTTTTTTTTTTTGAGGCAGAGTTTCACTCTTCCTCCCAGGCTAGAGTGAAGTGATGCAATCTCAGCTCACTGCAACCTCTGCCCCCAAGTTCAAGCGATTTTCCTGCCTCAGCCTACGAGTAGCTGGGATTATAGGCACCTGCCACCATGCCTGGCTAATTTTTGTGTTTTTAGTAGAGATGGGGTTTCGCCACGTTGGCCAGGCTGGTCTTGAACTCCTGACCTCAGGTGATCCGCCTGCCTCGGCCTCCTAAAATGCTGGGATTACAGGTGTAAGCCACCGTGCCCAGCCCACTCTAGCAAATTAATCAGACCTAAAGAAGAGGTGGTGGGAACTCCACCTTGAAGCTTGTTGGTGAGAAGTTCCAGAAGCCCGGAATTGTGGCTGATAGGAGAGGGCAGTCTTGTGGGACTGAGCTCTTAATTTGTGGGATTTGTTGCTATCCTGGTAGATAGCGTTGGAATGGAATTCAGGGACACCTACTTGGTGTCTGCTGCAGAATTGATTGTTTGCTTGCTGGTGGGGAGAAGTTTTCACATATTTGGGGGTCATAGAAGTGTTCCGTGTTGATTGTTGCTGTGTTGGTGTGAGAGCAGAGGAAAACACAGTTTGAGCATTTTTCTGAAACGAAGAAATGCATTAGGGCTGGGCACAGTGGCTTAACCCTGTAATCCCAAGTATTTTGGAAGTCTGAGGTAAGTGGATCATGTGAGGTCAGGAGTTTGAGACCAACCTGGCCAACATGGTGAAATCCCCATCTCTACCAAAAATTACAAAAATTACCTGTGTGTGGTGACACAGGACAGTAGTCTCAGATACTCAGGAGGCTGAGGTGGGAGAATCTCGTGAACCCGGGAGGCAGAGGTGCAGTGAGCCAAGATCACACCACTCACTCCAGCATGGGTGACACAGTGAGACCTTCTCTCAGAAAAAAAGAGAAGAGAAGAAAGAAGGAAGGACAAAGGGAGGGAGGGAGGGCGGGAGGGAAGGAAGGAAGGAATTAGGCTGGGCGCTGTGGCTTATTGCTGTAATCTCAGCACTTTGGGAGGCCAAGGAGGGTAGATCGCGAGAGCTTGGTAGTTCAAGACCAGCCTGGGCAACATGACGAAACCTCATCTGCACCAAAAAATACAAAAAATTAGTCAGGCATGGTGGTATGCGCCTGTAGCCCCAGCTACTCTGGAGGCTGAGGTGGGAGGACTGCTTGAGCCTGGGAGGTGGAGGCTGCAGTGAGCTAAGATTCTACCACTGCACTCTAGCCTGAGTGACAGAGCAGGACCCTGTTGCAATTAAAAAAAAGAAAAGAAATGAATTAATTCATTTGTACAGTGAGTTTGGGAAAAACTAGGGGCATGAACGTAGGCAGGAGAAAGAATCTAAATAATAAAATGTTGTGTCTCTAGCTTTCCCTTTAGTGTGGCTTCTGGGGGAGTTTGATTATGTGCATGGTACTTTCCTGAATTTCTAATGGTGCAATTCATGGCGATAGACAGGATCCAAGCAACAGGATTCAAATCTCCCTTCTTCCCCAAGTATGGATGAAGCTCTCTGGATTTAGCGAAGTTTACCTGTGGCCAAAGACAACTGCTCACCAGTGACTCTTGTAACAATCTACTCTCACTATTTCTGTTACCACTTAGTCCAGCCACTTGTCTGTTCTTTAGAGCCAGGCCTCTTTTCATCTGAATCATCAATATCTTTGTTGGGACAGGGTGAAGCCATTTCTGCTATCATGTAGACTTACCCATTTGCCATCCTCAGCTTTCATCCGAAGTCTGGTGCCATTCCCAACAATCAGTGTATCATTTAAGGATCTTCCTCTTTAGACCCCATCCAACCCTTCTGGTGGGCACATACCCACCTCTTGAAACTGGACTTGGTTTAACCTGCCCTGAACTCAAGGCTGCCCCTGGATGATTGCCAGCCTTGTCTTACTAGTACAGTTACTTATGTGCTTTTGTTTCCATCTCCAGCTTTGCTAGCTTGGTACCATGGACACCTGGGCCTTTCTGATATATCTTTTCATCTCTAATTCTTCTTTCCTTTGGATCACTGCATTTGGACTCATCTCCCACTAACTGATACCTGATTTGGCCTCAGGATGCTTCTATTTTAAATTGACAGCTAAAGGAAGATCCTGCCCCATGCCCTGGGTAATTGAGGATGTTAGGGTAGAAGTATTAAAGAATTCCTGTATCCTTTATCTCTCCTGGCTCTGCTCTATGGGAGGATGCAGCTGCCCCCAGGGCAGAAAGTCTTGAGGACAGAGAATTCTGATTTGGTGGGGCAGTTTGGAACGTGTGCCCCTGCCCTCAATGGTGGTGCCATCACAGTTCACAGAGATATTACCTGCTTGCCAAGGTTGCCATACTTTGATAACTTTTCAGTCTTGTGGCCACCCACTTCTCCAGGAAGTTTAAGTAGTTTGTGTTCTTAAAATCCCATTTAAGCTTTGTGCAGTGGCAGTTAGTAGCCAATGAGGTTTATCCAAGGCACGATTATTGCTAATTGAAAACTTTTCCCAATACCCTGCCATGACAACTTGCAATATAGTCGGCATTTGCAATTTTTGACAGTCTCTACGGAGACTGGAAAAAAAAAATCCCACTTAACTGAAAAAGGCAATCCATGAAGGATAAAAATATTTTGTAAAGAGATTTTGGTTTATCTATACTCTGCAATGAAAGACCTGACAGAGGAAAAGATTAGAAGCCAGGCCATGGTCACTGTTTACTGAAGTTGAGATCCTCTCAGCTGCTGGAGAACAGAGTTCTAGTCTCTGTCCCCAAAGTTGGCCTGCAGCGATATCACCCTTTGTGTGCAGTCCTGCAGGATTCATGGCACTCATCACAAGGAAGGTGACCTGGCAGAGTGATTGCCCAATATGTCCCTCTGGAAGGATCCTTTCCTCTGGGCAGGTTTCTACATTGGTACCCTCTTTCCAGGATTCCAGCTGGGTTGGAGGTATCAACCCACATATCTTGGATTAGATTACGTGCAGATAAAACCTGGCAACATTAGATTAACAGATTAGACCTGTTTCTGGAGTCCCTTGACAACTGCAACAGCTAGGATTCAGAGTAGTGGGCAGCCTTTCTCAGGTAGGTGATCTGGAGGAACAGGTTGTGGTTTCAGTCCTGCCTGGACAGTAGAATCAACTAAAGTGCTTTAAATCAACTAATGCCTGGATCCCACCCTAGACCTATTAAATCAGTATTTCTGGGTTTGGGACAGGGCATAGGTATTTTGAAAAATAAACCCACATGATTCTAATGAGCAAATGGGGTTGAAAATTATTGGGCTAGCAGTTGTTAACTGAATCAATAGTGATAACATTATACTTTCAAGAGGCCGATAAGATTCATTTAGTGGCCAGGCACTGTGGCTCATGCCTGTAATCCTAGCACTTTGGGAGGCCGAGGTGGGTGGATTGCTTGAGGTCAGGAGTTCAAGACCAGCCTAACCAACGTTGTAAAACCCCGTCTCTACTAAAAATACAAAATTAGCCGGGTGAGATGGTGGGCACCTGTAATCCCAGCTACTCAGGAGCCTGAGGCAGGAGAAGAGCTTGAACCTGGGAGGTGGAGGTTGCAGTGAGTGGAGATCACACCATTATCCTCCAGCCTGGGTGGCAGAGCAAGACTATCTCAAAAAAGAAAAAAAAATAAGATGCATTTAATATATATGATGGAAGTATTTTTCCTTCAGGACCATGGATAGAAGCAGGTGGGTTCTCAAACTTTAATGTATATGTGAATTACCTGGGGATCTCCTTATACTATGCATTTTAGCAAGATTCTCCATTTTGAACATGCTCTCAGGTGATGCTTATCCTGCTGGACTATGGACCACACTTCGAGTAGCAAGGATCTAGACCAGTAGTCTGTAGACTGGGATACAGTATCCCTGGGGCTACATGAAAACTTTCCAAAGTCTGTCCAAACGTGGCTAGTTCTAAAGGAATTTCCGATCTACAATTTCCAATCTCCCATTTCCAATTTCCAGATCTCCAACTTCCATGTGAACAATTTTTAAAAACTGATCTGCTGGAGAATAGGCCTGAGATGGAAGAGGATGTTCTCTTCTCCCAATTCCCCTTTCATAGTAGTTCTTTCTTAATGTATTAAAGAAAGGAGAATCAGGCCCAGCACAGTGGCTCAGGCCTGTAATCCCAGCACTGGGGGAGGTTGAGGCAGGCAGATCATTTGAGACCAGGACTTTAAGACCAGCCTAGCCAAGATGGCAAAACCCCATCTCTACTAAAAATACAAAAATTAGCCAGGCATAATGGCACTTGCCTGTGATCCCAGCTACTCAGGAGGTTGAGGCACAAAAATCGCTTGAAACCAGGAGGTGGAGGTTGCAGTGAGCCAAGATTGTGCCACTGCACTCCAACCTGGGTGCAGAGCAAACAAACAAACAAACAAAAAAAACTCATAAAAATTTTAAGCACATCTATCTATTTAGACCCATCGAGAGAAGAGAGTGCTTCAAGAATTCAACCTCAACGTGTTTAGAAACTGATTTGTCTGGATTTGTGCAAAATGATTACAAAAGAGACAACTCAGTGTATCCCAGGCAGGAACTTCCTATGAGGCCAGGTCCAGGTAGCATGTGGAATTACTATCAAAAGTGTAATCACTCTCTGGTCTTAAACAACATGTAGATGCTATTAATCAGATATTTTGCAGGGTTTCTCCAGCCTTGGCATTTTTGACATTTTATGCTGGATAATTGTTTTGGGAGGCTATTCCATGTATTATAGGATGTATAGCAGTATCCCTGGCCTTTCTCCATTAGATACTAGTACCACCCCACACCCACCTCTCCAACTTGTGACAACTGAAAGTGCTTCTGATTGAGAACCAGCAAGATATGGGTTTTTGCTAATGCTGGAGTTCATAATGCAGAGTCCAAATTGCCTGTACCCTGTCTGGAAGGCAGCCTTCCTTTCATTCCCTTTGAGAATTGGAATGAAGTTATAGTCCCCTAAAAGTCTTACATGATGAATACTTCAGCCCTGTAGACAGACTGTAAGGCCCCTGTCTGTGGTCTACTACGGACTTGAGTCTCTGGCTCTGGCAGCAAGTAATCCCACTTGGCTTGGCTTTTGGACACTGGATGCAGGAATGATGTAGGCAAGGAGGCATTGGTAAAGCAGGTTTGAGCCTGCATCACTCCCACTGCCTGGGAGGCAAAGCTGTTGGCAGTGTGGAGATGGCCTCCCCACCTGAAAACTGGGAACGCCAGCTAACTATTATGTCATACATGTCTGATGGAGTTGAGCCCAAGCACCATCCAGGAGCATGGGAAGCATGTGTGTGGCCATGACTGTGTGTCTGTATGGACCTTCATCTTTACTCTAGGGTCAGGACATACTTGAGAATGCTATCATCTGCTCCCCTTGCAGGTGGTCCTGTACCTGGACAGAAAATGACCCTTGTTGGACAAGTATCTGGTTGATAAAATTGCTCAAAATCTGCAAATATACTGCACATATCCACTGCTATAGTGAAGTGTCAGCTCCCTGTACCCCAGTGACTCATAACTTTTTACGTATCTGACAAAAGCTATGGCCCTCCCTAGAAATCACACACATGTACATGCACAAACATTTTACGTATAATTTCTGAAACTCAATCATATATTGCAAGTTAAGAATCCTTGCTAGGGCCAGGCACGGTGGCTCACAGCTATAATCCCAGCACTTTGGGTGGCCAAGGCGGGCGAATCACCTGAAATCAGGAGTTCAGGACCAGCCTGACCAACATGGTGAAAACCCGTCTCTACTAAAAATACAAAAATTAGCTGGGCATGATGGGGGTGCCTGTAATCCCAGCTACTCTGGAGGCTGAAGCAGGAGAATTGCTTGAACCTGGCAGAGGTTGCAGTGAGACAAGATTATGCTACTGCATTCCAGCCTGAGCGACAGAGTGAGACTCCCTCTCAAAAAAAAAAAAAAAAAAAGGTAAAATATACACAATAGACACACCCTCCCCCCACACACACATATATTGTAGCTACTGCCATAGTCCCAGCCTAAGCTACAGTGTCTTGAGATACTCTATATCCAGGGACAGTACCTCCCTAGGCATTCCTTTAGTTTGACAATCTTACTTGGAGATTGGACTATACTCATGGTGTCTGCAGTCTGGCTGGGCCTTGAGAACTACCCGTTATAAGTTACCTGATGGGTAGCCCTTGGAGCATGGCCTGTGCTTACAGACTCTGTGCTCTCCCTGGAATCCTGCCCATGCCAAGCCTGATGCTGCCACCAACACTGGCACTGACAGGCTCTGACCCTCTCACCTTGGCCTCCTGCCATTTTTTTTTCCCCCAGACGGAGTCTCACTCTGTCACCCAGGCTGAAGTGCAGTGGTGCAATCTCGGCTCACTGCAACCTCTGTTTCCCGGGTTCAAGCAATTATCTTGCCTCAGCCTCCTGAGTAACTAGGATTACAGACACCTGCCACTATGCCAGGCTAATTTTTGTATTATTTTTAGTAGAGATGGAATTTTGCCGTGTTGGCCAGACTGGTCTTGAACTTCTGACCTCAGGTGATTGGCCTGCCATGACCTCCCAAAGTGCTAGAAATACAGGTGTGAGTCACTACACCCAGCCCATGATCTTAGTTTTACACCAAAAATGGCTGGGAGAGGTGGCTCATGCCTGTAATCCCAGCACTTTGGGAGGCTGAGGCAGGTGGATCACCTGAGTCAGGAGTTCGAGACCAGCCTGACCAACATGGAGAAACTCTCTCTACTAAAAACACAAAATTAGCTGGGTGTGGTGGTGTGTGCCTGCAATCTCAGCTACTTGGGAGGCTGAGGCTGGAGAGTCACTTGAACCTGGGAGGCAGAGGTTGCAGTGAGTTGAGATTGCATCATTGTAC
The DNA here is from genome assembly GCF_001604975.1 of Cebus imitator. Lineage (NCBI taxonomy): Eukaryota > Metazoa > Chordata > Mammalia > Primates > Cebidae > Cebus > Cebus imitator. The sequence continues at coordinate 476,958 of NW_016107970.1, read as the reverse complement.
TCCAGCCTGGGTGACAGAATGAGACTCTGTCTCAAAATAAAAAATAATAATAAAAAAGAAATGACACCAAAAACACAATCAGCCAAAGAAAGATTAGGCAAATTGGACCTCATCAAAATCAAAAACTTTTTTTGTGTTAAAGGACACGATCAAGAAAGCAAAAAGACAACCCACACAATGAGAAGAAATGTTGACAAATTCTGAATCTAACAAGTGCTAACAAGGATGTGGAGAACTGGAACACATGTGCCCTGCTGGTGGGGACATAAGCTGGTACAGCCACTTTGGAAAACAGTTCTGTAGTTTCTCAAAAAGTTAAACATAGGTACTATATGACCCAACACGTCGACTCCTAGGTATATACCCAAGGGAGCTGCAACACATGTTTACACAAAAACTTGTACATAAATGCTCATAGCAACTTTTTTCATAGTAGTCAAAAGTGGAAGCAACCAAATGTCTGTCAACTGACGAGTGGATAAATATAATATGGTATTTCCTTACAATGGAATATTATTTGGCCATAAAAAGGAATAAAGTACTGATACTTGCCATAACATGGATGAATCTTTTTTTGTTTGTTTGTTTTTGAGGCAGAGTCTTGCTCTCTTGCCCAGGCTGGAATGCAGTGACATGATCTTGGCTCACTGCAAAACTCTGCCTCCTGGGTTCAAGCAATTCTCCTGCCTCAGCCTCCCAAGTAGCTGGGATTACAGGTGCCTACCACCACACCTGGCTAATTTTTTGTATTTTTAATAGAGACGGGGTTTCACCGTCTTGGCCAGGCTGGTCTCGAACTCCTGAGCTTTGGTGATCCACCCACCTCGGCCTCCCAAAGTGCTGGGATTACAGGTATGAGCCACTGTGCCCGGCCAACATAGATGAATCTTTTTTTTTTTCTTTTCTTTTTTGTGTCTTGAGTAAATACATAGATGAATCTTGAAAGCATTATGCTAAGTGAAAGAAATCAGTGACAAAAAACATACACTGTAAAAAAAATACACTGTATAGTTCAATTTATTTGAAATGTCCAGGCTGGGTGCAGTAGCTTATCTTGTCATCCCAGAAATTTGGGAGGCCAAAATGGGAGGATCACTTGAGCCCAGGAGTTTGAGACCAACTTGGGAAACATAGTGAGACCCTGTCTCTACAAAAAGTACAAAAATTAGCCAGACGTGGTGGCATGCACCTGTAGTCCCAGCTACTTGGGAGGCTGAGGTGGGAGGGTCACCTGAGCCTGGGAGGCTGAGGCTGCAGTGAGCTGTGATTGTGCCACGGCACTCCAGCCTAAGTGACAGAGTGAGACCCTGTCTCAAAAAAAAAAAAAGTCCAGAATAGGAAAATCAAATCCATAGAATCAAAAGGTAGATTTGTGGTGGCCAGGGCGGGTGGAAGAAGGGAATGGAGAGTAACTGCTAATGGGTATGGAGTTTCTTTTTGGGGAGATAAAAATGTTCTGGAATGGCTGGGCGCGGTGGCTCACGCCTATAATCCCAGCACTT
>NW_016107970.1:470588-473568 GCF_001604975.1 Cebus imitator | reverse complement strand
TGACTCTACTAAAAATACAAAATTAGTGGGGTGTGGTGGGGCATGTGTGTAATACCATCTACTCGGGAGGCTGAGGCAGGAGAATCACTTGAACCCAGGAGACAGAGGTTTCAGTGAGCCGAGATCATGCCACTGCACTCCAGCCTGGGCAACAGAGCAAGACTGCATCTCAAAAAAAAAAAAAAAAATTAGAAAAGACAATAGTTCAGACACCTGGACTTATAAAGTAACCACCATACAGGCAGAGGATGTGAACAGATTACAAAAAATACAAATAGCCAATAAGTATGTAAAAAGATATTCGACCTCACTCATAGTCAAAGAAATGTAAAGCAGAATGAGTTGCCGTTTATCATCATATGGGAAAACAAATAAAAGTTGTAATGCCCAGTATTTACCAGATTATTGAGAAATAGACACCTTCATACATTGTTGCTGGGAATGTAAACAGATTCAGGTCTTCCAGAGAGCAATTTAGCAATGTCTGTCAACATTTTGAGTGCAGGTACTCATTGATTCTGCAATTCTACCACTAGGAATTTGCCCTAGGGTTGTGCTGGAAAAATTATGCCAAAATCATGTGCAAGGATGTTCACCGCAACCTTGTAATAACAAAAAACTGGAAAGCACTTAGACATCCATCAGCAAGAGACTGGATAAATACATCCATGGAATGGAAAAGTATGCAATCACTGAAATATGAGGTAGGAGTATATATGCTGATAGGGAAAGTTCTTCTAAATATGTTAGGCCAGAAAAAAACAATATGCAAGGTAATATGATCTCATTTGTGTTAGATTAAAAAAGCGATATACAAGTATATTCAGACTTTTCAGGAAGGATTCAAAACAAGTGGTGGTAGCATTTGGGGAGTGGCGCTGGGGACTGGAGGGAGAAGGTACATTTTGCTTTTTGTTTGACACTTTTCTATGTTATTTGAATTTTCTGTACCAGCTGAATGTAAGTCTAATTTTAAAAAATGTATTTTGAAAACAAATATTTTGAAAGCAGACAAGGAACATGGAGAGACAAAGAATCCCTTAGATGGGAGATTATGATTTGTCCTGACATAGGACAACCTTGTTTTTTAGATGCATTAATAAAAACATTATGACTAAATCATTTGGTTTTTCTGAAGATCACCAGGAAGCAGCCTGGAAGATGGAGAAGAGATAAGAGACCAAAGTCAAGGGGACCAGTAAGAAGATTTTTGCAACAGAGCAGGGCACAAATTGAGGAGGCGATGGTGGGGGTGGAGGGGCAGCTCCAGATAGGAAAATTATTGAAAAGACAAATTGACAGCTTGGTGCCTGATTGGATAAGAATGAGAAAGAATGAGGCAGCCCAGGCATTTGCCTTGGGTGGCTGAGTGGATGGTGATTCTGCCCAAGGAACACTCAAAATAAGGGAAAGGGTTTGAGACCAGAAAAGGATGGGGAAGAAAATGATGAGTTCAGCTTTGAGAATGATGAGTTGAGGCCGGGTGCGGTGGCTCACTCCTGTAATCCCAGCACTTTGGGAGGCCAAGGTGGACAGATCACCTGAGATCGGGAGTTTGAGACCAGCCTGACCAATGTGGGGAAATCCCGTCTCTACTAAAAATATGAAATTAGATGGGTGTGATGGCGCAGGCCTTTAATCCCAGTTGCTCGGGAGGCTGAGGCAGGAGAATCACTTGAACTCGGGAGGTAGAGGCTGCAGTGAGCTGAGATAGCACCATTGTACTCCATCCTAGGCAACAAGAGTGAAACTCTGTCTCAAAAAAAAAAGAAAGAAAAAAAACAATGAGTTGAGGAACATGTGGCATGTAAACACATTGAGTAGATCTAAGGATCTAGTGCTCCAAGAATTCTGGGTTGAAGATGGACGAGGTAGATCATGCGTGGAGCAGTTTGCTTTTGAAGACAGCAATATCAGAGAAAGTGGCAGTTGTCAATATAAGGAAATTGTGTAGACCAAATTAGTGGGACTCTAGAGATCACCTACCCTTAAGGGTTGGGTGGAAGAAGAGGAACTCGGCAGAAAGGTTGAGGAGTGATCAGACCAGGGAGAGGAAAACCAGGAGGGACTGGGGTCACAGATGACTGTTCTCTGCTCCTGGCTGGACACCGTGGCTGGGTTTTTTAAGCCACTCCTCTCCAGTGCCAATTCTCCTGCTCTTGTCACATCTGCCCACTAAAACCCTATCTCTGGATTTTCTGTTTATGTTCCTGAAAAAGGCCACTCAGCCAGTAAGAATGATTCCACTCCAAATTCATGATTTACACCTCATGCCAACTGTCAATTTTTTTTCCTTAAACTTCTCCTTGGTGGGCTCTGGCTCTCATTCTCCAGTTATTCTAAATGATTAGAATGTCATTTAGATGCTTCCCTTCTTCCCCTCACTTCCACTCTCATCTTTGTGGGCAATCTCCTCTTCCTATTTCAAGGACCAAACAAGGCCCTCAGGGGTGAGTGCCTCTAACATCTCATCCCTCTCCCTATCAATGAGCCTGAAGCCACACTCATCTTTTCAAGCAGTCTATTCAGTCTCTGAGGATGAGGTTCAGCTCCTGTTTTGCTCTAGTGTCCCTTCAGGAGGCCCCTGTCTCATCCCTGAGCCTGAGATACTTGTTCTTTCTTTTCTGAACTGCTAATAGCACACATCATGTATTTCCGTATTACAGCATTTGCCATGCTGAACTAAAATTATCTCACTGTCTCCTGCAATAAGCTTGATACCATGCATGATGGCTTTTTCATCCTTAATTTTTTCTTATTGATATATAGCATATCGATGCAGGAAAATGTACATATTGAGAGTGTATAGATCACAGAATTTTCACAAATTAGCGTACCTCATACAACCAGCATCCAGACCAAGCATGGCGGCACCTCAGAGCTCTTTTTTTTTTTTTTTTTGAGACGGAGTTTCGCTCTTGTTACCCAGGCTGGAGAGTAATGGCGCGATCTTGGCTCACTGCAACCTCTGCCTCCTGGG
>NW_016107970.1:462549-470513 GCF_001604975.1 Cebus imitator | reverse complement strand
CAGCCTCCCGAGTAGCCGGGACTACAGGCACGCGCCACCATGCCCAGCTAATTTTTTGTATTTTTAGTAGAGACGGGGTTTCACCATGTTGACCAGGATGGTCTCGATCTCCTGACCTCGTGATCCACCCACCTCGGCCTCCCAAAGTGCTGGGATTACAGGCTTGAGCCACCACGCCCGGCCTTATTTATTTATTTTGAAACAGAGTTTCATTCTGTCACTCAGGCTGGAGTGCAATGGTGTAATCACAGCCTTGATCCCCTGGGCTCAAGCAATCCTCCCACCTCAGTCTTCCAAATAACAGACTATAGGTGTGTGCCCCCATGCCCGGCTGATTTTTGTATTTTTCTGTAGAGATGGGGTCTTGCCATGTTGCCTAGGCTAGTCTTGAACTCCTGGGTTCAAGCGATCTGCCAGCCTCAGTCTTCCAAAGGGTTAGCCACCACACCCAGCCAAGAATGATTTTTTAACATGAACTTCCTGGTGAAGCTATAATCACATACCTCATGGCTGCAGACAGAAGGGGCAGGTAGGGCTGCCTACCCTACTCCGCTCCCAATGGAACTGCCTTCTTTCCTCAAAGCAGCCTCCTGTAACCTCTGTGGGCCCCTTCACAGCAGGCAAATTACAAAGCATTTCTGTCAGGAGCTTCCTTCAGTTCTCTTCCCTCACTCTGGGACCCTCTCCTCTCCACCCCAGGATGTCTGTCCAGCATTGCTCTCTCCTTCCAATGTCTCAACACCTTGGCCTTCTTGGAAAATGACTGGTGGAGGCGGGATGGGGGGAAGGGTAGCTACAGCAGATCTGCCCCTCTTCAGGTAGCCAAGGGTCCTTTTGGATTATCCTAAAGTTTGTGTTTTGTTTGTGTTTAGACAAAAACTGTGAGGCAGGAGCAATGACATTTGCAGAGTGCCCTGTAGGGGAGGAAACGTAGGAGAAAGCCTTATCTAGCTCTGTCTGTCCAATTTGTAACTTTAGATCTCAGAAAGATGAAAAGCCCAGACAAATAAATCTGGGTTGCTGAATGCAAAAGAAAAGTGTTTGTTGGGAGAAGCAAAGAGCTGCCAGCCTTGCAGGGTATACTGTGCTGCTGGTCCTGGCACAAGATGCTTTATCTCTCCATCGGCACCTGAGGCCTAAGCTTGGTGGCTGCAAAATCACAAAAAAGGCCGTGACTGAGCTAACCTAGCAGGCTTCGGAGTGCTGGGCCTGCTGCCTCCCCACCCCTCTGCCTGCCCTGCTCTCTCTGCTCCATTTCCTGCCTCAGAACCTTGCTCTCTCCTCTTGTCTCTTTGGTTCCTCTATTTATATATTTATTTTTTTGGAAGAGGGCTAGAGGGAATCTAAGGGTTAGGGAGCTGCACAACTTACGGGCAGATCCCGGAAGCCTGGCTCTCCTCCACTCCAGCAGCCAAAATTCAGGTCTTTTATTTCTTTTCCTGTGCTGGACAGAGCCAAACACACGCTAACAGTGTTAACACGATAAATATCACCAGTCCTGACCTTTCTCTCTGGGTCCTGGAGGCTCGTTGACTCCCAAGCTCTGACTTGCTTGTGCTTAAAGTGGATTAGCACTTACCATTGGCTGCAGGGCCCCGCACTGGGGTTTGATGGGAATCAAAATAGAGATTACCTTATTTGACTTAAAAAAATTTTCCACTTGTGAGATAGAATTCCCCAGAGAAATCCACTGGGGCTTATACATATACAACTTTAAATTGGATTTTAAAAATAGTTTGCCAGCTGTTTGCTAGGTCGTGCTTTAGGTTCCTGCGCCTGATTGATGTTGAGTCCTTTTGGGAAATAAGGCCAAGAGGGGACTGGGGGACTGCCAAGGCTGCAGGGTCCTGAATGCCTGGGGACTTTCCCAGGAGCCCTAGCAGCTGTTGCCAGGGCCTTTAGAAGCCCTCAGATTGCTGGCACCAAGGTCTGCATCTCACCCAGAGAAAATGACCACGGAGCTCAAACCACCTCCCCCAGAATTTGCCTCATCCCTGCATTGCCCTTCTCGGCCAAGGTCCAAAAGAAAAGAAACGGAGAGGACTGTTCTCAGCTGGCTGGATCTTTCACAATCTGTGTGGCTAAATAATATTTATTTTAGCTCTTTGTATGACCTTCAGGTGACAGGTCCTCTGCCTGACCTTTCATCCATCCCCCTCCTCTGTTCCTGTCTGACTGCTGTTCATAGCTTAGGTCTCAGTCAGAGTGTCACCTTCTAAGGGAAGCATGAGGGGCAGCAGAGTGTGGTGGTCAGGAACACCAGTGAGCCAGGCTTTGAATCCTGGCTCAGCACTTACAAGCTGTGTGATCTTATGGATGGTCACTCAACCCACTCTGTGCCTGTCAATTTCCTCTTCTGTGAAATGGGGATCATGATAGCACCTACCTCGTTAGGGTTGTTGCAAGGTGAGGATCCAATGAATTCCTACATGTTGTATGAAATATGTAAAATGCTTAGAACATGACCTGCCATGCAACAAACATCTGTTTTTTTTCACTCTCTACAGTGGGGGATTCCCAATCCCCCACTCCAGTACCGGTCTGTGGCCTATTGGGAACTAGGCTGCACAACAGGAGATGAGCATGGGCCAGTGAGGGAAGCTTCATCTGTATTTACAGCTGCTCCCCATGGCTTGCATTGCCGCCTGAATTCTGCTTTCTGTCAGCTCAGCAACAGCACTGGATTCTCATAGGAGCTCGAACCCTATTGTGAACTGAGCATGTGAGGGATCCAGGTTGTATGCTCCTTATGAGAATCTAATGCCTGATGATCTGTCACTGTTTCCTATCACCCTCAGATGGGACCATCCAGTTGCAAGAAAATAAGCTCAGGGGTCCCACTGATTCTACATTATGGTGAGTTGTATGTTATTTCGTTATATATTACAATGTATGATGAGAGAAATAGAGTGCACAATAAGGGTAAAGTGCTTGAATCATCCCAAAACCATCCCCCTTACCAACCCGTCTAGGGAAAAATTGTCTTCCACAAAACTGGACCCTGGTGCCAAAAAGTTTAGGGACCACTGCTCTAAAGTATGGATTTCGGTGGGAGTAGTGGCTCACACCTGTAATCCAAGCACTTTGAGGGGCTGATGTGTGATCGCTTGAGTCCAGGAGTCAGAGACCAGCCTGGGCAATATAGCAAGGCCCCAACTGTACAAAAAAATAAAATAAATAAATGAAGTACATTTCCCAAGGCATGGTTGCCTGTGGCTGCCCTGTGCTCCCCCAGCCTCCGGTGCTTTTGCTGTGCGGCATCTGTCCTTGTTTAGTGCTTAATTATCTGCCTCCTAGGTGGCCCTCCACTGTCCAACCCTCACAACCCAAACTGTGCCTTGTTTATGAGATGCAGAAGAAGTATTTGTGACTACAATAATAAACGAATTTTTTTTTGAGACGGATTCTCGCTCTGTTGCCCAGACTGGAGTGCCAGTGGCATGATCTCGGCTGACTGCAACCTCCATCTGCTGGGTTCAAGCAATTCTTTTGCCTCAGTCTCCTGAGTAGCTAGGATTACAGATGCACACTACTGCACTCAGCTGATTTTTGCATTTTTAATAGAGACGGGGTTTCACCATGTTGGCCAGGCTGTTCTCAAACTCCTGTCCTCAGGCAATCCACCTACCTCAGCCTCCCAAAGTGCCGGGATTACAGGCATGAGCCACTGTGCCCGACCTAAATGAAACATTTTTAAAAATTGCTAGGCCAGGCACTGTGGCTCACACCTGTAATCCCAGCACTTTGGGAAACCGAGGCGGGCAGATCATGAGGTCAGGAGTTCTAGACCAGCCTGGCCAACATGGTGAAACCCCGTCTCTAAAAATACAAAAATTAGCTGGGCTCAGTGGTGCGTGCCTGTAGTCTGAGCTACTCAGGAGGCTGAGACAGGAGAATCACTTGAACCTGGGAGGTAGAGGTTACAGTGGGCCAAGATCGCACCACTGCACTCTAGCCTGGGCTAGATGAGTGAGATGGAGTGAGACTCCATCTCAAAAAAAAAAAAAAAATTGCTGAAATATGATGACCCAGAAGACAGAGAAACTCAGGCACTTGGGTCATTTTTCTCCATCTATATTTGCTCTATATGTAAACTTGGTCTTTTTGTTTTGTTTGTCTGACTGTTAGAGAGTTGATGAGTTTTGAGTTCTGGGATTAGGATGATAATGTTTTGTAATTATATCTTTTTCAGGAGATCTCTGCCACATCTAGTTTTTCAAAATTTAATTAAATATTAAACGCTTACAAAAGAATAGATTACATGAGTAGAGTATAAAAAATGGACACCCAACTACCCACACCCAGTTTAAGGCACAGATTGCCACCAACACCATTAAAGCCCTTTTGCGTCCCCTTCCCCATTCCAACCCCTCCTAAATTTTGTTAATTATCTTGCTTCTCTTCATAATTTTTACCTCCAAAATATGCATCTGTAAACAATATCCTGGTTTTGCATGCTCTTGAACATTATATAAAATAAATCATGCTGCCTATATTCTTCAGTTTGCTGTTCTCACCTCTCCACATGATGTATGTGACATCTCTTTGCTGCAGCTCTAGCTGCTTAATATTCTACTGTGTGACTATTCTGCTGTTTTCTTCTCTATTCTCCTATCAATGGACATTTGAGAGACAGGGTCTTGCTCTGTCATTCAGGCTGGAGTGTGGTAGCAGGATCATAACTCATTGTAACCTCTGCCTCCCAGGCTCAAGCGATCCTCCCACCTCAGCCTCCCAAGTAGCTGGGACCATAGGTGTGTGCCACTATGCCTGGCTAATTTTTTTTTTCCTAGACATAAGGTTTCGCCATGTTGCCCAGGCTGGTCTTGAACTCCTGACCTCAGGTGATCCACCCACCTCAGCCTCCCAAAGTGCTGAGATTCCAGCCGTGAGCCACCATACCTGGCCTGCAATTTTTTGCTATTACTGGCAAGGGCTGCTACAAACATTTTTGTGTATGACTACCGGGGTCCATGGTCAAGAGTTTCTCTGGGGATATTTGTGGGTTCTAAGGTTTGTATATTGTCAGCTTATCTTTATGATGTTTAACTGATTTTCCAGAGGAGTTCTCCGTCTTCCCATGTAGTCCCAAGCCTCAGGCCCTGCTGCATTCATCTTTGGGGTCTATCAGACCTGTTGGAAAGGGTCTTTGAGGCAGGGCCAGGGAGAAGCCTGTCAGCGCATAGCACAGTGGCCCCACTTCTGGGAGCAAAAGGTGACAACTTGGCCTAGGTGACTTGGGAGATCTCCTCTGTGGTATTCTCTCCATCTCACAGGTACCACTCAGTCAGAGCCATACAGACAAGAGCAAACTCGGTTGACCCAATGCCAAAAATCCCAGTGAAAACCAAACAGGTATCTGGAGACAAGCGGTGTTTTTGACTAATCCACTTATTTTCTTTTCAAGCTAATAAAAGTTTTAATATTTCCTTAACTAAGTGAAAGTAGAATTAAAAAAAATTAATTTCCTTATTATAGCTTGCCTTTAAAAATCATTGTTTTAGGCCGGTGGGGGGGCGCGGTGGCTCATGCCTATAATCCTAGCACTTTGGGAGGCTGAGGCGGGTGGATCACCTGAGGTCAGGAGTTCAAGACCAGCCTGGCCATCATGGTGAAACCCCATCTTAAAAAAAAAAAAATCATTGTTTTGGCTGGGCACAGTGGCTCATGCCTGTAATCTCAGCACTTTGGAAGGCCAAGGTGGGAGGACCACTTGAACCCAGGATCTTGAGACCAGTCTGGACAACATAGTGAGACCCTCATCTCAATTTTTTTGTTTGTTTTTTGTTTTTTAAGATAGAGTTTCCCTCTGGTCGCCCAGGCTGGAGTGCAATGGCATGATCTCGGCTCACTGCAACCTCCACCTCCCGGGTTCAAGCGATTCTCCTGCCTCAGCCTCCTGAGTAGCTGGAATTACAGCTGCCTTCATCATGCCTGGCTAATATTTGTATTTTTAGGAGAGATGGGGTTCCACCATGTTGGGCAGGCTGGTCTTGAATCCTGACCTCAGGTGATCTGCCCACCTCAGCCTTCAAAGTGCTGGAATTACAGGTGTGAGCCACTGTGCCTGGCCCCATCACAAATTTTTTTTTTTTTTTTTTTTTTTTAATCATTGTTTAGCTGGGCTTGGTGGCCCTTGCCTGTAATCCCAGCTACTTGGGAGGCTGAGGAGGGAAAATTGCGGGAACCTGGGAAGTGGAGGTTGCATTGGGCCAAGACTGTGTCACTGCATTCCAGGCTGGGAGACAGAGCGACACTCTGTTTCAAAAAAAAAAAGTTATTGTTTTAAAATTAAAAATTGTCTTGATTGTAGTAGGCTTTCAATAAATATTAAACTTTCTTGAGCATTTTGTTACTTCAGTCAGTAGGATTGTTCAGTAATCTATCTGCTGAAGACAAAAGTAGAAATCCTTTCTTCTATTTTTTCTACTCTGTGCAATGGTTTTACATTGTCTTTATAATAATAATTTAAAAGAAGGATATAATAATGACAACCAATGAATGAATCCCTACGGCTTGTCATAACTTTCTCCTGGAAACGGACCTATTTTTTCACTGGCAGCTCGATAGGGTGTCCTAGTGAACTTTTCTGTCCAGAAAGGAGCTCAAAGTTTATTGGCCACTCATATATCCTTTTGAGAAGGCACATTATCCCTCAAGAAAATGATTCTCCAGAAATTGTAATTGGGACAATTTGTAAGCAAAATCTCTTGTTAAAGTCAGTAAGTTAGGCCAAATGTGGTGGCTCATGCCTGTAATCCCAGTACTTTGGGAGGCCAAAGCAGATGGATCACTTGAGGCCAAGAGTTCAAGACCAGCCTGGCAACATGATAAAACCCCATCTCTACTAATACAAAAATTATTTGGGGGTGTTGGCGCATGTCTGTAATTCCAGCTACTCAGGACGCTACGGCACAAGAACTGCTTGAACCCGCAATAGGGAGGTTGCAGTGAGCCGAGATCACACCACCATACTCCAGCCTGGGTGACAGAGCAAGACTCTGTCTTAAAAATAAACAAACAAAGGCCGGGCGCGGTGGCTCAAGCCTGTAATCCCAGCACTGTGGGAGGCCGAGGCAGGTGGATCACGAGGTCAAGAGATCGAGACCATTTTGGTCAACATGGTGAAACCCCGTCTCAACTAAAAATACAAAAAATTAGCTGGGCATGGTGGCGTGTGCCTGTAATCCCAGCGACTCAGGAGGCTGAGGCAGGAGAATTGCCTGAACCCGGGAGGCGGAGGTTGCGGTGAGCCGAGATCACGCCATTGCACTCCAGCCTGGGTAACAAGAGCGAAACTCCGTCTCAAAAAAATAAAAAAATAAAAAAATAAATAAACAAACAAAAAACCCCCACAAAAACAGAAACTTATAGAAATAAGCCAGTATTATGCAGAAACCTAGTTATACCTTGCCTAGGCTGAAATCTTAGTCACCTTTGGGCCACTAGCAGATTCTTTTTCTTCTGTCATATGCAGTCATAAAATCTTGCCAATTCATCTTTTCTGATGTTTCTCCTGCCCATTCCTTCATTGTTTTTGGGCCTTTTTCACGTCATTCCTATACCACAAGGGGCTGAAACTTAAAGTTTCTCTGTCTGAGTTCCTCCCCATTCCAGCTCACCACTCCTGGATTAATCTTTAAAAAATAAAAGCTAGGCTGGGTGAGGTGGTTCATGTCTGTAATCCCAGTACTTTGGGAGGCTGAGGTGGGTGGATTACCTGAGGCCAGGAGTTCAAGACCAGCCTGGCCAACATGACGAAACCCCATCTTTACTAAAAATACAAAAATTAGCAGTGTGTGGTTACGCATGCCTTTATCCCAGCTACTCCAGAGGCTGAGGCAGGAGAATCGATTAAAAACCCTGGGGGCAGGCTGGGCGTGGTGGCTCACGCCTATAATCCAAGCACTTTGGAGGCCAAGGCGGGCGGATCACCTGAGGTCGGGAGTTCAAGACCAGCCTGA
>NW_016107970.1:458916-460369 GCF_001604975.1 Cebus imitator | reverse complement strand
TAGCTGGGATTACAGGCACGCGCCACCATGCCCAGCTAATGTTTTGTATTTTTAGTAGAGACGGGGTTTCACCATGTTGACCAGGATGGTCTCAATCTCTTGACCTCGTGATCCACCTGCCTCGGCCTCTCAAAGTGCTGGGATTACAGGCTTGAGCCACCACGCCCGGCCTAACTTTTGTATTTTTAGTGAAGACAAAGTTTCTCCATGTTGGCCAGGCCGGTCTCAAACTTCTGATCTCAGGTTATCTGCCCACCTCAGCCTCCCAAAGTGCTGGGATTACAGATGTGAGCCACCGTGCCCAGCTGTAGCTTCACTTTGGACTTCTCCTTGCCCAGAACCCACCACTTTGCTTTTTCCAGGTCCCATACACCCTTCAGGGCCACATCTCATCTAAACCTTCTCTGACTACCTTGGCCTTTGATCATCTCCTCTTCCTCTAGATTTCTGTCCTGGCTCAGAAAATACAGGTCTTTCTGTGCAGTTGCCCAACTGGATTGCAAACCCCCAGAGGGCAGGGATGATGGCGATCAGGTGGACCACGTCCTTCTGTATCTTCTTTGCCCGTAAGTCTTGCCTTTCAGGACATGATGGTGAACACGATCATGCAGGAAAAATAAATAAATGAAAAACAAACATTAATACAAGAATCATTCCGTCTTTTTCTATTTCAGATTAGGACCTCCTTCTGGCTCCCCTGATCCCAATCTGCTACAAAATATCCACTATAACTCCTTTTTCCTGTCCTGTGTAAAATAACGAAGCTAAATTCTAGAGAATACAGATTGAAAAAGCAAACTAATACATTTCTTTTAATGACTCAGATAGCCCAGGAAATGTAAACAAACAGCTTGGATCTGAGACAAAAGGTCGTTGGCTGCTGATGGAGAGGATCCGGGTGCTTTTGAGGCTGTGCAGGAAGGAACAAAGCCTGTGCCATGGACAGCCAGATAGGCTCCTGCTGCTGACCCAGGTCTGCAGGGTGAGTTGATAAAGGAACACTAATTCCTAAAGAAACTGAGGGTGCCAGATCAGGCCTCTGTCACCATGTCTGAAATACCAATGGGTTAATATTACATCCGCAGAATTTTTTTTTAGAAAATGCATATACACACATATATATGTCTATACTTTTTTTTTTGTAGCTGAAGTGTGAGGAGTGGGAATCTGTGGTTGTGAATCCACAGGGTGGTGAGCAGAGTCCTCATCTGATTTGGAACCTGTAGTGCCATGACAGTCACCTCACAATCACACAAGCTTCTTGTTCTGAAGGGTAGATAAACTTTGTTTAAAGGGAGATCATTGCTTGATTTTACACCTTTGTTTAAAAAATATGATAAAAGGGCCGGGCGCGGTGGCTCAAGCCTGTAATCCCAGCACTTTGGGAGGCCGAGGCGGGTGGATCACGAGGTCAAGAGATCGAGACCATCCTGGTCAACATGGTGAAACCTCG
>NW_016107970.1:456898-458633 GCF_001604975.1 Cebus imitator | reverse complement strand
AACAAATATCATTCTGGGAAGGACTTTTCTGTGAGAGGAGTGAAACCGCCCATCCTAATTCACGGGTTACTCTGCAAGTGTCTAGTTGTCTTTAAAGGAGTGAAAAAAGTCTGCTTGGTGTTTTAATTATTTTTTCCCCCTGCATTCTTATCACTTCATCTGGCCTATCTCTGCAAAACCTATTTTCCTTTTCTTGTGGGTGGGGATTGGAGTCTGGCTCTGTCACCTTGGCTGGAGTGCAGTGGCACAATCTTGGGCCACTGCAACCTCCGCCTCCCAGGTTCGAGCGATTCACCTGCCTCAGCCTCCCAAGTAGCTGGGACTACAGGCACGCACCATCACTCCTGGCTAATTTTTGTATTTTTAGTGGAGACGGGGTTTCATTACGTTGGCCAGGTTGGTCTCGAACTCCTGAGCTCAGGATCCACCCGCCTCGGCTTCCCCAAGGTGCTGGGATTACAGGCGTGAGCCACTGCGCCGAGCCTCACCTTGGGACTGTTTTGCTAAAAATGCACAGTAGTCTTCTATTTCTTAATGCATTGGATGGAAACTTTATCAAGCTTGACTTTGAAGACCTGGGCAGCCCAACCCAGTCCTACCTTCCAAGAGTCATTTGCCCTTCCCCACAGCCAGCCACTTCTCTGCACAGGTACCATGTCCCATCTCAGACCCAGGCTCCTCCTTGCAGCCTGAAAAGCTCTTTGTGTGAACTGCACTAATTTTCCTCATGTTACACTGAGCTTCCTAGCTAAAGAGTAAAGTCCTTGAAGGCAAGGACTTTGTCTTCCTCACCCCTGAGCTCACTTCTGTGTCTGGACTGTAGCCAACATAGCATGGCAAAAAGCTCTTAAATGCTAGGTCAGGCTGGGCATGGTGGCTCATGCTTATAATCCCAGCCCTTTGGGAGGTCGAGGCAGGTAGATCACCTGAGGTCAGAAGTTTGAGACCGGCCTGGCCAACGTGATGAAACCCCATCTCCACTAGTAGATAAAACCTCATCTCTACTAAAAATACAAAAATTAGCCAGATGTGGTGGTACCCACCTGTAGTCCCAGCTACTCAGGAGGCTGAGGCAGGAGAATCGCTTTAACCTGGGAAGCAGAGGTTGCAGTGAGCGGAGATCACGACACTGCACTCCAGTCTGGGCAACAGAGTGAGACTCCATCTCAAAAAAAAAAAAAAATTGCCAGGTCAGTCGGGACTTCTGGCCCTCCTTCTGCCTAGTTCCCTCGCTGTCTTCCTCAAAGACTTAGGGCTGTTCCCCTGTGAATCTCAAATCAGGGCAGCCCTCAGGGCCTCCTCTCCATATCTTAATCAGATAAGAATAATCAGAGATGACAGTATTTAAAGAAGCCTTGGGGCAACAATTACAAATAGCCCAATTTCTGTTACAAAGGACTTTCACTTTGTTCTAATATTTAAGTGAGAGACTCTCACCCGAATACAAACTTGATAAAAAACATTAGAGGGATTAAATGCTTTGCTGTAAGGTCACACAGAATGTATCAAAACTTGCACTTAAAGTGAGGACCTATCTTTTAAATCTAGCAATATCTTTTCTCCAACACCGTACCTTGGTAGTCAATGGTGATAACAAAACAGTTTTTATTTTTCTAAAATGAAAAATATGTTAATGTCTTTATTTACAGTTTCTCTAATAAAATACAAATCATTACTACCCTGCTGGGTAGAAAACATAAAAATGTTTTTATCTTTTTTTTTTTTTTTTTTTTTT
>NW_016107970.1:451816-456303 GCF_001604975.1 Cebus imitator | reverse complement strand
TTTTTTTTAAAAAGAACATTATGTTTGTTTAGTGCTTTATATCGTTATAATCCTTATGAAAGCCCCATGAAGCAAGTGTGTAAGAACTGGCATTTTAAAGATGAAGAAATCTGGCCAGGCATGGTGGCTTATGCCTGTAATCCCAGCACTATGGGAGGCCAAGGCGGGCAGATCACTCGAGGTCAGGAGTTTGAGAGCAGCCTGGCCTACAAGGTGAAACTCTGTAAAAATACAAAAATTAGCCAGGCATAGTGGTGGGTGCCTATACTTCCAGCTACTTGGGAGGCTGAGACAGGAGAATCGCTTGAACCCAGGAGGTGGAGGTTGCAGTGAGTGGAGGTCGCGCCACTGCACTCCAGCCTGGGCGACAGAGCAAGACTCTGTCTCAAAAAAACAAAAGCAAACAGAAAGAAAGAAAGAGAGAAAGGGGAAGGAAGGAAGGAAGGAAGGAGGGAAAAGATGAAGAAACCAAAGCCATGGGGCCTACGCGATGTGACCAAGGTCACTGGACTTATTGGTGTCTGCATCAGTCAGGATCCTGGCAGGAAACAGAGGGCACACTCCAGCTGGGTAATTTCAGCAGAATCTAATAAAAGGACTCTTTACAAAAGTAGAGGCAGGGTGCAGGGAAGCCACAGGGTTGGTGTGTTATTGTGGGGAGCTACGTGGGCCTGCCACACAGGGAGGAAGGAGGGCCAGGTCACCAGAACTGGAGAGGCCTGCAGTCAGAGACCTCCTAGGTCTAAGAACTCAGGATAATTAACACCCAACCCCCTGTCCTCCCTCCCTCTGATCCCCTAAAGGAGACCCTCCTTGGCCTTATTGGAACCCAGAGGAGAAGGGAGCCTACTGAGGTTTCTACAGAAGTCAGCCTCCTGGGCACTGAACAGAGAGTGGGGAGTGGCTCCTGGGTGGAGTCGGCAATAGGATATCCAGCACAGAGGTGAATCCGTGAGTAAACCTCAGACTTCCTTTAAAAAAATAGTAGGCCAGGCGCGGAAGCTCATGCCTGTAATCCCAGCACTTTGGGAGGCCAAGGCAGGCAGATCACCTTAGGTCAGGAGTTTGAGCTGATATCATGCCACTGCACTCCAGCCTGGCCAACATATAGTGAAACCCTGTCTCTTCTAAAAACTACAAAATTTAGCTGGGTGTGGTAGCGCACATCTGCAGTCCCAGCTACTTGGGAAACTGGGGGTGGAGAATCACTTGAACTCAGAAGGCAGAGGTTGCAGTGAGCAGAGATCGAACCACGCTACTCCAGCCTGGATGACAGAGTGAGACTCTATCTCTCAAAAAACAAAACAAAACAAATCAAATTTTTTTTTGAGACAGAGTTTCACTCTTGTTGCCCAGGCTGGAGTGCAGTGGCATGATATCAGCTCACCACAACCTCCGCCTCCCGGGTTTAAGCGATTCTCCTGCTTCAGCCTCCCGAGTAGCTGCGATTACAGGCGCATGCCACCACACCAGCTAATTTTGTGTTTTTAGTAGAGACGGGGTTTCTCCATGTTGGATAGGCTGGTCTCGAACTCCTGAACTCAAGTGATCCACCCACTTCAGCCTCCCAAAGTGCTGGGATTACAGGTGAGCCACCGTGCCCGGCCAACAAAAAAATTTTTTTAAGAAAATAGTAATGATAGGCTGGGTGCTGTGGTTTATCCCTGTAGTCCCAGCACTTCGAGAGGCTGAGGTGTACAGATCACTTGAGGCCAGGAGTTCAAGACCAGCCTGGCCAACATCGTGTCTTTACTAAAAGTACAAAAATTAGCTGGGCATGGTGGCACATGCCTGTAATCCCAGCTACTGAGGAGGCTGAAGCATGAGAGTTGCTCGAACCTGGGGGTGGAGGCTGAAGTGAGCCATGATGGAGCCACGGCACTCCAGCCTGGGTAACAGAGCCAGACTCAGTCTCGAAATAATAATAATAATAATAATAATAATAAAAGATAACTATATGAGGTGATGGATATGTTAATGGTCTTCAATGTGGCGATTGTTTCACAATGTATACCTATATCAAAACATTAAGTTGGACTGGCGTGGAAGCTCATGCCTGTAATGTCAGCACTTTGGGAGACTGAGGTGGGAGGATCGCTTAAGCCTAGGAGTTTGAGACCAGCCTGGGCAACATAGTGAGATGTCATCCTTACAAAAAATAAAAAATTAGCCAGGTGTGGAGCACGCACCTGTAGTCCTAACTACTCGGGAGGCTGAGGCAGGAGTATCACTTTAGCCTGGGATGTGGAGTTTGCAGTGAGCTGAGATTGTGCCACTGCACTCAGCCTGGGCAGCAGAGTAAGACCCTGTTCTCTAAAAAAACAAACAATCTTCCCCCCCCAAAAATTAAGTTGTACACCTTAAATATATACAGTTTTTATTTGCCAGTTTTACTGAAACAAAGCTGAGAAAAAACTGATCTCTGACTTCTTGTCTCTCAATCCTGTGCTCTTTCCACAACACTGTGGCTGAGACGCACTGAGTCTTAGCAGACAATTTCAGAGAAGGTCTCTCTAGGACCACCCTTAGGCCCATAACATCCCTCAACATTAAATTTTAAGCTTGTTTTCTAAAAGCGTTCCTGTGAGTATTAGCCTCTATGGAAGGATCCCATGGGATCCTTTTTCAACAACAATCCCACGAGAGCTATAAATCAGACTGGGTCAGGCAGTGGCCTGTGGGGCTAGGCCACGATGGTAGGGCTGGCAGGTTGAGAAAGGACCCCTGAAATCATCGCTGATTCTTGGCCATCACATCTTGGCAGAGATGCCCAGAGCCTTTAATGGAGCTATAGTGGGCAATAGCCATAAGGCTGGCAAAGTTTCAAGAAGAAAAGAATCCATTTTACTATCTTTTGCATCTGGCAATTAAAGGCTCTTGAAGAAAAGACTTTACCTCATAGCACTGTTGATAACTCGACAGCTTGCACTTGGCTACCCTGGCTTTATTTTTATGTAATGCCTCTGGCACGAGACTCCCGGTTTTATGGAAAGTAAACATCTCGAGGGTGTTGGAGCTTTTTATCTTGGATACCTTCTTTATTCACCTTTATCCTTGGTTCTCTGGGGGCGAAAGTCATAAAAAAGTTTAATGACAGTGACCTCTTCCAAACCCAAGAGCTATGAGAGCAGTGTAATGAGAAATGCAAAGCTCAATGTTCTCATGGAACACAAATTCACCCAGAGGTCATAGAGAAAGAATTCTCAGTTCCTGTTCTAGCAGAATTGTTTCCAGAGAAATGAAACCACGGTCACATGCAGCTCTTATGGTCTGAGTGGTCACATTCCTGAAAGAAGCATAACTCCTAAAATCTAAGGTTAATAAATTAACTCCCCTAATTCCCCACCCAAATAAGGCCCTTTGCACTGTGCATTTTCCTCCACCACTGGAGAAGGTTTTTCTAAACTCCACTCATAAGCAGTTTCCTGGTACCACTGGAATTGATCAAAGAGGCACAGAGTTAAACCAATGGATTCTAATGAAAATGGCTCTAGCACAGTGGCCCCACTGCTGTTCCTGTCTCAGGAACTTTGAACTTGCTGGTTCCTCTGTTTGGACCACTCTTCCCCCAGATTGCTGTATGGCGCACTCCCTCACCTCCTTCAGGTCTTTACTGAAGCAACTCATATGTTGCTTTCTCAGACTTTCCCTGGCCACACTGACCACCCGAATAAAATTGATGCTTCACTCCGGTACCCCATCCCTCTTCCCAGATTTATTATTTTATTTTATTTTTTATTTTTTAAATTTTAGATGGAGTATCACTCTGTCTCCCAAGCTGGAGTGCAGTGGTGTGATCTCAGCTCATTGTAACCTCTGCCTCCCAGGTTCAAGCTATTCTTCTGCCTCAACCTCCCTAGTAGCTGGGGTTACAGGCGTGCACCACCATGCCTGGATAATTTTTGTATTTTTAATAGAGACGGAGTTTCACCATATTGGCCAGGCTGGTCTTGAGCTCCTGACTTCATGATCCACCCACCTCGGCCTCCCAAAGTGCTGGGATTACAGAAGGTTGAGCCACCGCACCTGGCCTCCTTTTTTTTTTTTTGAGAGAGTCTCACTCCACCCATTCTGGAATGCGGTAGCATGATCTTGGCTCACTGCAGCCTCTGCCTCCCAGGTTCAAGCAATTGTCCTGTCTCAGCCTCCTGAGTAGCTGGGACTACAGGTGCATGCCACCACACCTGGCTAATTTTGTATTTTTAGTAGAGATGAGGTTTCGCCATGTTGGTCAGGCTGGTCTTGAACTCCTGACCTCAGATGATCCACCTGCCTCAGCCTCCCAAAGTGCTGGGATTATAGGCATGAGCCACCTAGCCTAGCCAGAATTTTGTTTCTTTTTAAGACTGAATAGGCTGGGCGTGGTGGCTCACGCCTGTAATCCAAGCACTTTGGAGGCCAAGACAGGCAGATCACCTGAGGTCAGGAGTTCAAGACCAGCCTGACCAAAATGGTGAAAACTCGGCTTAAAAAAAAAAAAAAAAAGC
>NW_016107970.1:437114-450968 GCF_001604975.1 Cebus imitator | reverse complement strand
GTGTGCCACCATGCCCAGCTAATTTTTTTTTTTTTTAAATTAGAGATGGGGCTTCACCATGTTGGCCAGGATGGTCTTGATCTCTTGACCTCGTGATCCGCCCGCCTTGACCTCCCAAAGTGCTGGGATTACAGGCGTGAACCACCACGCCTGGCCTAATCTACTTTTACTTATGTATTTTGCTTAGTGTCTGTCCCCCACCCTTGTCTGAATGTAAGCTCCATGAGACTAGTAGAGATGTGTTTCCTGAGTACCTAGACCCTCAACTGGCACATGGTAGTCAGTATTTGTTAAATAATGAACTGATTCAGTGCCTCTGACCTTATTTGCATCATTTTGATCCCCTTCAAGTGCTGGCTTAATGCCAGTGGAGGCTTTTTTGGCCCATCTCCCTAGCGGGCTCTTTCCCGACTTTGTGTGTGCCTCTTGCAAACTCATCCCCGCTTTCTGCTTTGTATTCTGGTTGTCTGTGAATGTGCACCGCCTTTCCCTCTGAATTATAATTTCCTTAATATTACGGAGCTTGGTTTGTCGGCCTTTTCTCATCTTTGTTTTGCCATCTTTCTAGCCCAGGGGTAGACTTAATATGCTTATATGAGAAGGACACTGTAAATGTCCAGGCTGAGCAGTGCCACTGTCAAGGACAGACTTGAGCAATCCAGAGCTCTCTGAGGCCAGTCCCTCAAAGAAACCTGGCTGTGCTGCTGTGGCACGGGCCTCTCTCTTTGAGCCTGGTCCTCTTGCGTCTGATAAGGGGATTAGACCAGTGACCTCCCAGGTTCCTCTTAGATATTACATGTGCTGTGGGACCGAGTGTTTTGCAGGAAGAGTATCATCTTCATCTGTGGGAGCCCACAGCCTGATATAGATAAAATAAACATGCAAAGAGCAGTCAGGGAATTAAGAGGAAAGCTGAGCGAGAGCAGTCCTTTCCTGGAGGGATGAGCGCACCACCCACTCTCTGCCTCTCTCAGTCCCACTCCCCACTGCTGGAGCTTCAGGGCACAAAAAACCTAGGAATCTCCAAGAGACTTCATGGACTTCCAATCCTTGTTGAGAGAGAGAGAAAAAAAATCTTTATAAGCGCACATGATTTCATTTGGTTATTTTAAACTGTTTATCTTTCTGTCCTTTCCCCCACAGAATTAACATTTGCAGGCAAAAAAAAAAAAAAAAAAAAAAAAATCAACTTTGAGTATTTTTCCTCCTTCGCTCAGCTATTTGTGTGTAACTATTCCGTGAGTAAAGTCTCTAAAAGACTGCCAATCCCCCCACCCACCTTGTTCCCATTCCCTAGTAGTCGCTGACTAAGAAAGACTTAATGAGCTTACATCCAAGAGTGGAATGTTTCAAGGACTCTTAAAGCCCTCTATGTATTTTTAAAAATCGTTTTATCCCTGGTGGTCTACTGGTTAGAATGAAGAAAATTTTTTTTCAAATGCATAAACAGTGCACTAACAATATTCATAGATTATTTAAACAAATCGCTCATCATCTAACAGCCCTCACACAACGGTTTTTAGTTTTACCAATTGCCTTCCAGTTTTACCCATGTGAAGACATAGTTTACACTGTGGTTATCAGGCTGCACATACAACCTTGTATTTTTACATTTTCCCTTGTAGAATCTGTAAACAAATACACATTTTCCCAAATGTATTCTTTGTAAATATCATGAATCAGTAAATCCAGGTAAACTGATCACTGATCGATTGCCCAGCGAGTAGGCATGAGGCTAAAGCTCTGCAGGATATGGAAAGGTAAGCATCGTCTCTGCCCTCAGCAAGTTTACAGGCTTATGGACAGATAGGACGCACATACATGAAACAATCCGCGACAGCAAATAATTAGGTGGAAAACTGTGATGCACTCAAGTCAGGCAGGCCTGCAAGGTGGTGGAGCTTCCTCTTATCAAGGGTTTGAGGACTGAGAGAAGGCTACCTCCCTTTGAAGATGGAAGAGTTTACTCAGATGAGCAAAACTGGATGAAGGTATGAAGGTGGTGAATTATGGGAACACACGATTGGCTTGGTGGTCACTAAGGCCTCAGCCTCCCAAGTAATTGAAGGATCTCAGTAGCCCGATCTCAGCTCACTGCAACCTCCACCTCCCGGGTTCAAGCAATTCTCCTGCCTCAGCCTCCCAAGTAGCTGGGATTACAGGCACCTGCCACCATGCCTGGCTAATTTTTGTATTTTTAGTAGAGACAAGGTTTCACCATATTGGCCAGGCTAGTCTCCAACTCCTGACATTGTGATCTGCCCCCCTTGCCTCCCAAAGTGCTGGGATTACAGGCATGAGCCACCATGACCGGCCTGGCTTAGCTATTTTTTGTGTCACTGAGGGACAGGTCAGGCCAGGAGACTGCGTGAGTCTCAGGAGCTAATAGTCGTGAGCTTTGCTGAGGCCTGTAAGGATTGGCATGTGCGTCCGATAACATGAGATCCCAATTAGTCATCCTGGCAGCTGCTTCCTGCCTCCCTTCCCTGCTGCCTGCTGCTTGGACCTCTTTGACGTGGTAAGCGGATACTGCCTGGACTCGTCAATTATTACTGCTGGAGGGCAGCTTATGCAGCAGCTCATGTGCCCTTCTCATTACCCAGATGAATTGAGTCAGGCCCAGAAGGAAGTGGAACTGGCTCAAACCACATGGCTGCCCAGAGACAGCCACGGCGAGAATCTCATCAGCTCACAGACCAGCCCCCCTCATTCATGCATCTAATAGATGTCACTGAGCGCATGCTATGTGCCAGGCAGCGTTGCAGTGCTGGTGATGCAGCAGCAAAGAAACAAATGAAAACACTGAGGTGGGGAGACCAGTCATCAATGAGATAAGCTAGATGGTGAGAGGCACCAAGGAAAAAGCAGATGGTGGGAGTTGGGGAGTGATGGAGGGCTTGCAATTGTAGAGACAGCAGCTAAAGAAGTCCTCGATGAGTAAATGACACTAGAGCCGGGCACGGTGGCATATGCCTGTAATCCCAGCACTTGGTAGGCCAAGGCGGGAGGATCACTTGAGGCCAGGAGTTCAAAGCTACAGTGAGCCATGATCACACCACTGCACCCAGCCTGGGTGACAAAGCAAGACCATGATTTAAAAAAAAAAACGAAAAAGAAAAAGACATTAGAACAAAAAGCTAAGCAGGAATCTCGAAGGGAGCACGGGGCTATCTGGATAGCGCGTGATGCAAAGGCCCTGGGGCAGGAGTGGGCCTGGTGTGTTCCGGTAAAAATGAGGAGTGGCATGAAGAGAGGACAGGAGGAAATGAGCCAGAGGGACCTCAGGGGCAGCTGGCAAGGGGTCCTGGATTTCATAGCATGGCCTTTGGCATTTATCCTTTCCAGTTGCTAATTCATGACCCTGCCTTCTGCTGTCTTGCAAGGGCACTGTGACATCTGTGGGCAGAGAGGAGAATGGAGCAGCCAACAGGGCTCTCAACAGCACAGTGGCAGTGCGGGCAGCTGCCTGGACACCTGTGCTGGGCCTGCGCGGTGCTCCTGCCCCAGAAGTCCTGCAGACCCAGAGGACACGGTGGCCTCCCACCTCAGGATTATGAGAAAGCATGGATACAAAGCCACACCGAACCAGCTGAGTGTTTAGCATCTGCAAAATAGCGGAAGGGAGCAAGTTCACAGCTGAGGCCAGTGAAGAGAGCTGAGTCAGAGGCCAGCAGTGCCCATGCCTTGGGGAATGCAGGGTAGAACCAGATAGATTTATGTAGAAGTGCCTGGCAAAGCGAAGCCCTGATGGTAATCCGTGTATTAGCTTGTGCTTCTAATTTCTAATGTCCTGTGCTTCCTGCCAGTGCTCCATGCCCACAAGTGAGAAAGCCTCTGTGCAGAACGGCTTGCCAGGGACTAGTGTGGATGCCAGGCCCTGGGTGGGCAGCTGAGGCAATCGGTTGGCTAGCACAGTAGTTTCGAGCAAGCTCCTGCCTGCCAGAGTTCTCACGCACCCCCTAGAAGAATGTGTTACGCGCCCTGCAGCAGATGCGGGTGGGCAGCTCCATTTCCCTGGGCATCTCAGCCTCTCCTTGTGACCAGGCCCCTTTGCTCTGTGGGTGCTACAAAGGGGGTGGATGGAGCCAGCAGTGAGGGCCAAAGTCTTGTCTGAGTTCTGTCAAGATGGACTTGGACTCTGACTCTGGCTGTGGTCCTCATCTGTGTGCTCCCTCTTAGTCCCCCAAGGGGGTCCAGTGTAGGAGTCAAGCTCAACTCAATTCCACGATCAATTATTATATTTCAGTTGCCAGGTACTTTATCTGTAGCAGAAAATTGGTGAGGCATGAATCCTTCCTTCAGAGATATTAAATCTATTATGTGTGTGTTTAGGGGTGAGTGCATTAGTGTGAGAGTGTGTGTGTGGGGGGGAGTGTGCATTAACTCACACATGCTTGGAGGGGGCAGCCTACGATATTGGCAGGAAGAGTCCTGAGCTAGAGTGAGAAGGCCTCGTCCCAAGTCCTGACTAGTCAGCCTACTTCCTGTGGGCCTTTGGGTCAGATGCCTGTCCTCTCAAAGTCTTGGCTTCTGCTGCTGTTCAATGGGGATAGTGAAGCTTCCCTGGCTGCATCAGGAGGTGGTTGGGAGGATCAGCTGGGGCAATGTCTATGAGTGGTAAAGTACTGGATGCACACAGGAAGTTGTATGCTCATGAACTTTGGCAGCATGTACGGACAATTATCAGCATAAGCCTAAAAAATAAAAAATAAAAAAGTCAGGCGAAAATCAAAGAGAGACACCAATGGGATCAAGAAGAGAAGCTCCAGAAAAAAATGCAGATATCATTCCAAATGCATCCTTGCACACGCATTCATATTGGCTGAGGTAGGGGTGTGCACTGCCCGGACTACTGCAGTCCCAGCCCTCCAGAGTCCCCCTAGATCTCTGGCAGTGCAAGAAGAATGTCCCTCTCAACTCTGAGGAGGCTTCCTCCTTCCCAGGTCAAGGCCATTGTTAGTTACAAACATTACTGAGCTCATACTAAGGCACTGGGCTGCAAGGGAGACTAACATTTATGAAGTACTCAGTACCATGTGCACAACACTGTGCAAACTTTTTTTTTTTTTTTTGGCACACAGGATGGAGTACAGTGGTGCAATCAGGGCTCACAGCAGCCTCGAACTCCTAGGCCCAAGTGATCCTCCCACCTCAGCCTCCTAAGTAGCCATTACCATGCATGGCTAATTTTCTTTTTGTTTTTTTCTTGAGATGGGGTTTCATTCTTTTTGCCCAGGCTGGAGTACAATGGCACGATCTCTGCTCACCGAAACCTCCACCTCCCCGTACAAGCAATTCTCCTGCCTCAGCCTTACAAGTAGCTGGGATTACAGGCATGCACCATCACGCCTGGTTAATTTTGTATTTTTCATAGAGATGGGGTTTCTCCATGTTGGTCAGGCTGGTCTCGAACTCCCAACCTCAAGCGATCTGCCCACCTTGGCCTCCCAAAGTGCTGGACTTACAGGCATGAGCTAGCACACCCAGCCAAGGCTAATTTTTATTTATATTTTTAATTTGAAACCCTCCCTCTTACCCCAATTTAAACATTTGTTGTAGGGACTGGGTCTCACTATGTTGCCCAGACTAGTCTTGCACTCCTGGCCTCAAGTGATTCTCCTGCCTTGACCTCACAAAGTGTTGGGACTACAGGCATGAGCCACCACGCCTGGCCTGCAAACGTATTATAGTTATCATCTCACTTCGTTATTGACCATAACTCCACAAGATAGGTATTGTCTTCATTTTATAGAATAATAACAAATAACACTTATTATCTGGCAGAAGACTTTCCTATACAATGAAACAAGCAAAAAAAAGAATAAAAAATTTAAAAAACTAACATTAAATTTAATACAAAGTACATAACATGTATTAATGCATTTAATCCTCACAATGGCCTTGGGAGGGAAGTACTATTATTATTCATCTCCACTTTTTGGAAGAAGAAACTAAGGCAACTGAGGTTAACTAACTTCCTCAAAGTCACACAACTAATAAACAGCTGTGGTCGGCTGCCTTTTACTCTTGAATTAATTCTCCGCCTTTCTGAGCCTTTGTGCTATATCACAGAGAACTACGTTTCCCAGGCTCCCTTGCTCTCTGGCTTCCAAGTTGGTTCAGCCAATGGAGAGCTTGGAGAGAGGGAGGAGGTGGAGAGAAGGCAAAGCTTCTTTCTTTTTCTCTTCTTCCTGTACTGTCTCTGGCAACAGTTACGTCCCCGGGTGGCTCCCACATCTGCTCTGCAGGCCCTCCCTCTGTGATCTCAGCTCCCATCAGGCAACCTTTATGGGGTTTCAGATCCCACCCGATGGCCGCCACTCTGGACTCTGGCAGCACTACCTCCTCCTACGCAGCTCCCTGTATAGTAGCTTCCTATGCTTCCACTAGACTTCTCAGTCCTTCCATTTCCAGTGCCACCAATTCCCTATATTAAATTCCTTCTGCCAGAGAGACCTAGAAGACTCTGTTTCTACAAAAGACTTATGTTTCAGTAAAGGTGGACCCTTACTGATACCCAGACAATATGGCTGCAGAGCGCACAATCTTAACCTTTTTGAGTGAGAAAACACACAGAGACTTATATGACTTGGTGTAGGTTGCAAAACTAAAACAGGAAACAACCAAGGAAGATTGGGAAAATAAGAAAAACAAGAGAATGTCCTCTTAGATATCAAAAGATACCTTGAAGCTATGAGAATAAAAATAATGCGGTGCTGACCGTGAGTCAGTGGATTAAATCGGTGGAACAGAATCCACTTCAGAAACAACCATGGGAATAAAATAATATTTTACTTCTTAAAGGGGGCATTTCAAAGAAGTGGAGAAATGTTATTAGAGGGATTAATTAACCCAGTAATTTGAAGGAGAGCCCCAGAATAAATTTCAAATGGATTGAGGATCTATGAAAATACTAGAAATAAATAAAGAAGAATTAAAAAAAAAATCTCTTGGGATTAGGAAATTTCTTTCCAAGCAAGACTGAAAACCCAAAAGCCATAAAGGATAAAGCTGACAAAGTTACAATTTACATAACAATTTACAATGTTTGGTACAGGAAACCCAAAGCTCTAAAGAAATCCTTGCCTAGCTGGCTTTGTTTGAGATCTCCACAGTCCTCTGAATATGGAGAAGGAAACTAAGATTTGATTTCCTGGGTGCTCTTCTTGTTCCATGAATGGGGAAGCTGCAATTCTAGCCCTTCCCCCAGCTTGAGGCAAAGGAGCCGTTTTGAGAACCTATCTGCTCTTTCCTGGGTGGTTTTCGTTAGGTCCTAAAGCTGCAAAAATGAGATAAGCTGAAGCCAAAAGGTACTTGAAAAGTGGAGATGAATAGGGCAGGAACTCTGTACTCTTTTTAAACTCTTTTTATCTACTTGGCCTACTTATTCTTTGCTCATGAGTGCTTGAGGGAAGGCAGGACGACAGGACACAGAAGGTTGGGAATAACTGAGAAGCTGGGCCTCAAAGCGGTGGGGAGAGGTGACATCTCCAGAGCAGCAAGACAGGCGAACAGAGCATTTGGTTCTCAATTTGTTTACATTAGTAAGTGTGAGACCTTTCCTCTTACACATTTTTTTTAAATTTTTTTTTGAGACTGGGTTTCACCATGTTGGCCAGGCTGGTCTTGAACTCCTGACCTTGTGATCAGCCCACCTCGGCCTCCCAACGTGCTGGGATTACAGGTGTGAGTCACCGCACCCAGCCTAAGAAAAATTTTATTTTATTTTATTCTATTTTATTTTATTTATTTATTTTTAGAGATGGAGTCTTGCTTTGTCACCCAGGCTGGAGTGCAGTGGTGCAATCTGGGCTCACTGCAACCTCCACCTCCTGGGTTCAAGTGATTCTCTCCTGCCTCAGCCTCCCGAGTAGCCGGAACTACAGGTGTGTGCCACCACGCCTAGCTAAATTTTTGTATTTGTAGTAGAGACAGAGTTTTGCCGTGTTAGCCAGGATGGTCTTGATCTCCTGACTCTGTGATCCGCCTGCCTTGGCCTCCCAAAGCGCTGGGATTACAGGTGTGAGCCACTGTGCCTGGCCTATTTTGTATATTTATTTTTTTTGAGACAGTGTCACTCTTGTCACCCAGGCTGGAGTGCAGTGGCGCAATCTTGGCTCACTGTAGCCTCCACCTCGCAGGTTCAAGCAGTTCTCCTGGTTCAGCCTCCCAAGTAGCTGGGATTACAGGCACCTGCCACCATGCATGGCTAATTTTTGTATTTTTAGTAAAGACAGGGTTTCACCATGTTGGCCAGCTGGTATTGAACTCCTGACCTAAGGTGATCCACCTGCCTGGGATTAGAGACATGAGCCACCACATCCAGCCAGAAAAATTTTAGGCATATTAAAGTTAACAGAATTGAATTGAGCAAAGAGTGATTCATGAATCCAGTAACTCCCTGAACCAGAGGGACTCTGGTGCTGCCATGTAGTCGGAGAAGAATTTATGGACAGGAAAAGGAAAATGGGCTGGGCGCAATGGCTCATGCCTCTAATCTCAGCACTTTGGGAGGTTGAGGAAATTGGATCACTTGAGCCCAGGAGTTCAAAACCAGCCTGGGCAATATGGTGAAACTGTCTCTACAAAAAAATACAAAAAGTAGCCAAGTGTGGTGGGGTGCACCTATAGTTCCAGCTTCTCAGGAGGGTGAGGTGGGAGGATGGCTCAAGCCCAGGAGGTGGAAGTTGCAGTAAGCCATGATCATGCCATTGCACTCCAGTCTGGATAACAGAGCAAGACTGTCTCAAAAGAAGGAAAATGACATACAGAAAATGGAAGTCAGGCCGGGCATGGTGGCTTATGTCTGTAATCCCAGCATTCTGGGACACCAAGGTGGGTGGATCACCTGAGGTCAGGAGTTTGAGAGCAGGCTGGCCAAGTGGTGAAACCCCGTCTCAACGAAAAATACAAAAAATTAGCCAGAGGGGGCGCACAATCGTGATCATAGCTACTTAGGAGGCTGAGGCAGGAGAATCACTTGAACCCGGGAGGTAGAGGTTGCAGTGAGCCAAGATTGTGCCACTGAACTCCGGCCTGGACAACAGAGTGAGAATCCGTCTCAAAAAAAAAAAAAAAAAAAAAAACCAAAAAAAAAAAAAAAAAAAAAAACAAAACACAAATGGAAATGATACAGAAATAGCCGTCTTGGTTACAGATCAGTGTTTGCCTTATTTGAACATGGTTTGAACAGTTGACCACCTGTGATTTGCCAAAACTCAGTGATTGGTACTGTCTGTTTACACATCCAGTTAGATTACAGTTTATTATGTATACAGTCTGAACTGAAAATATGTATGCAGGCAGCTTTAGGTTAAACTTAATTGAACAATTTCTCCCTTTTAGTCAACCTCCTAAAATGAAGAGGTTGACCAAACTAGCTATTCTTGTCACTCTGTCACTATAGCAAAGGGACTTATTTGGTCTCAAATCCCACTGAGAAATAGCAGATCAGTGGCTTTTATAAGGTGGGAATGAGGAATTTATATTACTTTTTTGTAAAGGTTAGAGCGGAGAGGACTTCCTTATTACGCTAGAATCCCTTCTTTTCTGGAGGAAAAAAAATCTGGTCTCTTTGGGAATCCATATGCTTCCAAGTTTGAGTTTGATTGTGTTGCGTTTAGCATGAGTGACTCCATTTAGTTAGATCCAGTCTAGTCTGTTGGGGTCTAGTGCATGAGTTCAGTCCAAAACAATGGCCTCCCATGATTTTGTTGAATAATTTTCCCTTTCTGGTCATGTTCTCACCTAAGTGAGAGTGTGATCAAAACTTAGGGCTAATTGCTACTCTCAGTTATGATCATTTTGGGTTTCTGGTCTCAACATGTCTTTCATAGGTTATAGTGTCCTCATGTCCTCATGATTATGTATTTCTTTGAGATTTTGTCATCCCACTTGAAGAGAGACCATTTGGCATTCTGTGGATGGCTGCATGTAAACATTTGCCACTTTGAGATGATGTAGTTCACCAGGAAGACGACTATTATGACTACCAGAAGGATAATACCAAGAGTTTGGAGTATGCTCTTTAGCCAGGGTCCTCATGAACTGAACCAACTAAAATTAAATAGATTGAAGAATGAGCCGGGTGCTATGGTGTGTGCCTGTACTTCCAGCTACTTGGGAGGCTGAGGCTGGAGGATCTCTTGAGTCCACGAGCTTTGGACTGTAGTGATCTATGCTGATTGGGTGTCTGCACTAAGTTCGGCATCAATATGGTGACCTCCCGGGAGCAGGGGACCACCAGGTTGCCTAAGGAGGGGTGAACCGGCCCAGGTCGGAAACAGAGCAGATCAAAATTCCCGTGATGATCAGTAGTGGGATCGTACCTGTGAATAGCCACTGCACTCCAGCCTGGGCAACATAGCGAGACCCCGTCTCTAAAAAAAAAAAAAAAAAGAATGAGCTTGATAAATGGTCTATGAGTTTTTCAACCAAGTAGCCAGTTTGTTAATCCCCTGCAAATGAATCTCTATCATGATGTGTTCATCCATGTGCAACAAGGAGTGTCAGCAATTGGCCAGGCATGGTGGCTCACACCTATAACCCCAGCACTTTGGGAGGCCCAGGCAAGAGGACTGCTTAAACCCAGGAGTTCAAAATCAGTTTGGGCAACATAGTGAGGCCCTGTCTCTATCTGTCTCTAAATATATATATGAAATGTCAGCAACTGCACAGATTCTTCTCTGTTCAGCCAGTAAGTAACCTAGAGCAGTTCTATCATGTCGCAAAACTTTAGCAAGCAATTTAAAGAAGTTTTTAGCATAGCGTTAGTAGTAGAATCTGCTTCAGAGTCTATTATGAAGGACAAATTTCTAATCATGGCCTCATTTACTCCAAATCGTGGAAAAAGCAACCTAACAACAAATTATGCCCATTCAGAAGAGTGAAGGCCTCCTGGCAATGTTTGCTTCAACCTATAATGTAGATTAAAAGGAACAGATCAATGTTATATTTCTGACTGATTATGGAGCTACAAAGGTACTAGGAAAATTCCTCACCCACGTTGGCCCTTCATCCTCTATCCATCAAGGCATAAGTTTGTTCACGTATAAGCTTAGCTGTAAAATCCTCCACAAATAAAAGTATACCTCATGGGTGCACACAAGACCTTTTCTAGTTTTAGTCTTCATAGAGGTATAAGCAAGAAAAATTTAAGAGAGGTAGGAGTCTCATGACAAAGAAGTCTTGATCTGTGATCTTGAGAAAGCTTCCCGCATCTAGGATTCCATCTGCTTTTGGGAAGAAACTTCCCTGGTTAGCTTTACCTTAAGGTCTCCCACAGGTGTACAGTTCCAAGAGTCTGGAGGGGCCCTTCTGAGTTGTGAGATTACAGACCCAAGTTTCAAGTTCCTACAGTTTTGCTGCAGTGTGGGTGGCAAGTCTTTCTCTATGGTTGTTTCTAGAAGACCCAATCTCTGTGTTCTAGATCATGAAGGATTTAATTGTCCTCAGTCAGCAGATCATGAAAAGCTTCCTTTTCCTGGTGAAAATACACTTTGTCATAATGCATTAAAGCCACAGTTAGCCATATCAAAGTTTAGGAGCAGAAGATACACGAGTTTTTTTGTTTGTTTTTATTCGTTTTTTTTGAGACAGAGTTTCGCTCTCTCACCCAGGATGGAGTGTAGTGGCTCAATCTCGGCTCACAGCAACCTCCGCCTCCTGGGTTCAAGGGATTCTCCTGCCTCAGCTTTCCAAGCAGCTGGGATTACAGGCACGTACCACCACAGCTGGCTAATTTTTGTAGAGATGGGGTTTCACCATGTTGGCCAAGCTGGTCTGAAACTCCTGACCTCAGGTGATCTACCTGCCTTGGCCTCCCAGAGTGTTGGGATTAGAAATGTGAGCCACCGTACCCAGCTATGAGTTTCTATTACGAGGGACATAGGGCTTTCAGTGACTATTTCATAAAGGGTAAAACTTATGTTTTCTCCTGGAAGTGGATCTAATTGTCATCAGTCTGCAATGTCTTTGACCAGAGCAATCCAGTCAATTTAATTAGCTTTGCCCAGTACTATTTTATTGTAGTTTCTTGTTTAACTGTTTACAACTTGTTCAATGAAACAAATACCTTTATCACTGGAGATTTCTCCAGGAATGCCCCCTGAAAAAAACACATTTCCTATTAAACTTTTAGCTACTGTTATATCATGAGACTTCTTTCATGGGAAAGCTTCTATACAACCAGAAAATATGCATTCACAATGACAGTTGAATGAAATCCCTCTATAAATGTTCAGATGGCCAGTCGGGTAGCAGAAGTGTACCTGAAATTTTTATTGTTTCCCCAGGATTATGGGTTTGACAAATCAAACATTGGTCAAAAACCATTTTAGCAATTTCAAACAGTCACCCCCCCTCCCACACACACTTTTCCAATTTGGATCATTTAATCTCTACCATAATGTGTCATGGAGTGCAGAGCTTTTAATAGGGGAAGCTTTAAAGACTTAGGAAGGATGAGGCAGCTGTCCCGGCTCTCCATGAGTTCATGCTTCACATTGGATGTATATCTTCTTCAATACCAATTTTGTTTTTCCAATTCAGGCGAATAGTACTCTTTAATAACTGGGTTGGCCTGGTGCGGTGGCCCATGCCTGTGATCCCAGCACTCCTGGGGGCCAAGACAGATGGATCGCTTGAGCTCACAAGATCAAGACCAGCCTGGGCAATGTGGTGAAATGCCATCTCTACAAAAAATACAAAAACCAGCCAGGTGTGGTGGTGCATGTCTGTAGACCCAGCTACTTGGGAGGCTGAGGTGGAGAGTGGAGAAGGGGCGACAGAGGAGGTTGCAGTGAGCCAAGATTGCAGCACTGCACCTCAGCCTGGGTGATAGAGCCAGATCTTGTCTCCAAAAATGAATAAATAAATAAAAACTGGGTTATCACAGGTAATCTGACTTGGACCATAAAGTTCATTCAAACTGCATATCCTAACAATTTCAGTACTGGCTGATTTAGCATGAAAATCTGGCAATGCCTGGGCATGGTAGCTCACGCCTGTAATTCCATCATTTGGGAGTCTGAGGCAGGAAGATAACTTGAGTCCAGGAGTTGAAGACCAGCATGGGCAACATGGTGAAACCCTGTCTCTACAAAAAAATACAAAAATTAGCTGGGGATGGTGGCACATGCCTGTAGTCCCAGCTACTTAGGAAGCAGAGGTTCTAATGAGCAGAGATCATGCCATTGCATTCCAGTCTGGGTGACAGAATGAGACTCTGTCTTAAAAAAAAAAAAGAGTGCTTGTCAGAGTCCTTTATATTCTTTCCATGAACCTCTTTGAAGACACAACACTCTTTGATTTTACTTGCTTGTAAAGAGCTTTCAGAAAAGGCATCAGAATTAAGTAATTAACCGTGAACAAATTGACAAAGAAATAACCAAATTTCCTTGTCAATTGAATCATATTTAAAGACCCAATTGACAAGGAAATTTGGTTATTTCTGTGGACTATAATAATTTAACATAATAGCCATAACCGTGACTTACACCAAGACATATCAGAATTTTAGGAATCTCATACAGTTTTATTTTGGTTTTTTGTTTGTTTGTTTTTAAGACTAAGTTTTGCTCTAGTTGCCCAGGCTGGAGTGCAATGGCATAATCTCTGCTCACTGAAACCTCCATCTCCCAGGTTCAGGTGATTCTCCTGCCTCAGCCTCCCAAGCAGCTGGGATTACAGGTGCCTGCCACCATGCCCAGCTAATTTTTTGTATTTTTAGTAGAAATGGGTTTTCACCATGTTTCCCAGGCTGGTCTCAAGCTCCTGACCTCAGGTGATCCACCTGCCTCAGCCTCCCAAAGTGCTGGGATTACCCGAGTGAGCCACCACACCCAGCCTACTAAT